>NC_140945.1:140641985-140884485 GCF_014529385.1 Adiantum capillus-veneris
TCAGAAACAATTTTAGTGGCTAGAAATTGTCGGATACTTAGAACAACTTTTTGAGGTACAAGTGTTGCTACACAACATTAACGGATGGTTGTTTATGCATATAGCAAGGCTATGAGTTAATGAAATGGTTTCATTGTTTGTAACTGGAAGTGACTTATGTTTCACATTCTATTATGGTTCAAACGTTTTAGCAAGGCTTGCAAATGATTGCAGTAGAAAGTATTTAGTTTCTTTTCCGAACTATTTACACTCTTCTTTCATGTGTGCGAGGAGCCTCACATTTGCCATAATTATTGGCAAGTATGATCATGGATATGCAGGTTCAAATCCATTTTTGCTAAATGCATGCACATTAGGTGTTATGGACCCTAGTGTTTAGCAAAGGCTGATTTGGAGTGGTATGCATATTCATCACAGTAGTTTCTTATGAAGCATTTTGCACTCTATGTGCAATATCTCTATGATATTACTATTGAATCTACCAATCACCAATAGAGGTCATGGCTCGGTTTGGGTGCTTGTGGATATTTCGAGTTAACCAAGTTGGTTATTCATCCCTGTTTACTAGTCGTTTGGAAAGACTGTCTATAAACCATGGGGAAACACACCTCAATACTGTAAGTATCCAAAGAGGATAGGTAGATTACAAAGTGTGGTCGTCTGTTAAAGGATATGCAAAGTGTGTATGCTAGCACCAAAAAATCCAATTAGAAAACATTTATTGCTTTAATTGGGAGTTTGCTTACCATAGGTTAAAGCATGTTTGCCACTAGGTTTAGTCTCTTCATATACAAGTCAGGTTCTTAACCTTGAACACTAGTTATGGTGGGGTTGTTTACTAATACAAGAAGATAACAAGTCAATGACTTAAGCTTGGCTGATCAGTTATGTCATCAACTCACTTTCATGGAAAGTGAAAAGAGGTACTCTTTTGGATACATCTTAGTTGTGATAACTCATTTAGCATACTCAAATGAGTTATAAATGGATTCTACACCATGTTGGAATTGAACCGGTAACATAAGACGGTTGCAAATGAACAACAATGTGGAAAATCAAGATGTTACCCTTGGTCGCATTGAACCTCTTAATGAACCATGTTTTGGTCAAGCGAACATCTGCATCCATGAAGGATGCCACTGTGGAAAAAATTAGTGATCACCACTGTTGTTTTTGAGGACAAAAACGCTTCTTCGAGAGGGGAGTAATGTCATGCCAAGGGTAGGATCGAGTAGGGCCAAGGGCTAGGATGGACATGCAGTCAAGGGGGTCCCTATGTTTAACACGCCAAGGGCCTATATAGGGCATGGCTAGGAGGTGATGAGCATGGTCCAGTCCCCAGTCTCTCACAGCTAGGAAGCCAATTGATATAAAACTTTCCATCTCCTGTTACTGTTGTCCCAAAATAAGAGATATTTCTAAGTCCTTTATTGTTCATCTTTTTGGATGTATCTCTTGAGAAAGGATTCAAAGGTCTCTTTCCAATTTTAGAGAGCCAAGGGGACTAGTGGATGATGGAGTTTTGGAAGCACCTAGTTAGCTCTTTCCACTCTAGTGACTTCGTTCCTCTATTGCACTTCCATACCAACGTGCTTGTTGTTCCTCCCAATTTGAGGTTGGACCATCTAGGACCAATTATCTTGTCATGCCTCTTGAGGCCCTTCCATTGGCCACCATGAGAGAATAGTTTTCCTTCCCAATCATTTCCCTTGTCATAAAGGCCATGCTTGGTCTTGCTTCGCGATTTCCGTAAGAAATTTGGCACATTGGGCCTCTGCATGGACAGCATGGCAGATAACCCTTGGTCCTCCTTACTCCACTGGTCTTGCAAATGGAATCCCATCAGAGCTATTGCCAAGGTTCCGCCTCTTTGGTGTTATTTTTTTATAAAAATCTTTTCTCCAATTTCAAGAACTCCTTCCAATTGCACTTGGCTAGCTTGAGAATTGGACTAGTGAATGCTATGTATGGGAGCATAAACGAACTGATTAGTATCACCCTTCTAGGGAAAGGAATCATCCTATACTCCCATCTTTACATCTTCCTCCTTACCTTCTCCAAGACCCATTGAAACCTCTACCCCCTACAGGACATCAAGGTAACCAAAAATCTAATCTTTTGAAACTATCTCCCTGATCCACACCGATAGAAGCGCATTGAAAAAATGATCTCAAGAAAAAAATTATAGATTGAATACGAAAATGATCTCTTTCACACGGGAAATATAGGTTCTATTCTCTATAAACCACCACACCACCCACCCACCCACCATCCCCCCCCCACCCACAATTTTGAGGATTGTATGCATGGCACATATTCTTATTTTTTTTGTGCAACACAAATTTTGTGGTTCGTATTCATGACATATATCCCTAATACATAATAGACATTACTTGATTTAAGTGTAGCATAAAAAGTTTGATTTGTATGTGAGATTGCACAAGAGAGAATCTCTCTTATAAAACATGTTATTACTTTGATGTATCCCACAAAGATTGGCTTATATATGTATATGGTAGATCGAGCCGTACAACCAATACATGCCTTCACCCTTTTATTGAAATCAATTCTCTCTTTCAAGTTTGCGATACTTATATATTTTTATTAAAACAAAGAAGGTTCATTAGAAGACTTTGATGATTGGTATGATTGTGAAATGATAATTTTCAATGAGATATTTATTATTTCATGGAATTGTTCCATGATGTGTGGTGAAGAAAGAAGCTTGATATGCAAACAAGGATAGGGCCAAGAATTTCTCATTTCTTTGGTTTGCATGCAAAGTATACGTTATCTTCATATGAGGTCATCTATGCCTGCATTTGATTGTATTCTGCATTATGCATGGACCAAAAAAGAATCTCATGTCCTATTAAGATTCAATCAGTTTCATTAGTTTCTTGTCACAAAGAATCTCTCAATTTTTTTTGCAAAATCACAAAAGAATTTACATGGGGTGCTATAAGGACTGAATGTTGTATCATGAAATAGGATGATTGCCATTGATAAAAATTTGAAAAGAGGAGACAAAGTGCTTCATTAAATTGCTGGGTTCAAGCCAATACAACAAAGACCCAATGACCCAAAATTTGTGACAAGTTTTGATTAAGGATAATGACTTTGTCCGAGATTTCCGGAGACATTCTAGAAATAGATATTGTTTTGGGTATGAATCTTGTGAATATTAATGAAAGATCACGTGCCAACGAGAGAATGCGCAATACAAAGTGCTTAGAATGTTTTAGAAGCTGAAGCGATGGTGAGCTCTGAGAAATTGTGAGCGATGGTGTAGCTGGCGCAACTGCGTGTGAGAGGTTTTTTGAGAGCGAAGCAAGGGAACCTTTGAGTGCGAGCGGGACACGTTGCGCCAGGTCCGAGGTTAGGGTTATCTCCCTGCTTATGGACTGAGCGCCTGCACCTTGGCACAAGAAGATTTAGAAAATTTCTCATATAGGAAAAGGGAGCCTCCCCTCCTGCCCGCCTGCATACGCTGAGTTCCAACGGCTGCCCCCTTCGTCTGCCGTGGCAGGATAATAATCGCCCTTGTGATTGCCGACATGGCGATTATACTCTTTAATAATCGCATTTTGTGCCTCTAGTTAATAATCGCCTTTAGACAAGTTGGGGAGCTGAGCTTCTGAGAGGGGTTTGTTAGGAGCTTCCTGCGCACTTGCTGGTTGTGGTATCGTCCTCATTGGGGTTTGGAGTCAAGTCTCCCTCTGGCTCCATTGCTCCCCTTGGCCATTGTCAAGCTCGCTCTCTGCTGCACGTGGCCTGTGGCATTTTGTGCGCGCCTTATTTATCACAACACGGTCTCGCCGTGCTTAAGCTTTACGATTATTAGCTCTTTGTTAATAATCGCGATCATTATCCCACGCCTATGCTATTATCTCCCTTGCGCTTTAAAGCTTTGTTGTCCCTAGGGTCTTGAGGTTAACCAAGTCGCGTGGTAATGAAACCCGATATTGTCGAATTTTCAAAGATGTTAGCGGCGGGTAAAATACCCAAAATAGAGTTAGTCATGCCGATGGATAAAGGCGACGGCTCGGTCTTGAGACCGTTGGATGATGCGACAATGTCAAGTCCCAATCCGTCAAAAGCTTCAACCACGAAAGAGGACAAAACTGTCTCAATAGAAAAAGTTCCCTATGAGGAAACAAGAGAGGAAATGGGCTCAGCTCAAGGGTCCAAATTTGAGGTAAAACCCCTCAAAGACGGGGTTTCTCAGGGTCTCATTTGTACGAACGTTAGCAAGGCGTCAAGTGCATCTGCAGCTCGCACGCCAGGCATCTCGTTTGCTAGCATACTCAAGGGGCCTAACTCTAAGGATTATGGAAAAGGCTCATCAGAAGGGTTGTCGAGTGAAGGAGATATCGAAAACTGCAGAATACAAGAGGTAGACTTCAACAAGAGCTCAAGGAAGTAAACAAAATGATTGAGCCCGGCCCTAACAACAACAAAATAACTTGCTCTTAAATAGATTACAACAAAAGCTGGACTTCAGCAAGAGCTCAAGGAAGTCAACAAAATGATTGAATTCGGCCCTAACAACAAAAGAACTTGCTCCCAAATAGATTACAGTGGGCTGGTTGAAGATGGGTTGGCAGATCGGGCCTATTCTGCTTTAAGAAAGTCTTTGCCACAGCAGGTGGAGGTTGTCGAGGCTATTACTGTCGCAATTCCACCAACACCTATAAGAAAATAGTTACACGGGCAAGCTCAACTAACGCTGGTATTTGGGTTCATTGGAAGAATCCCGAACAGGTTTGAGATGATTCAATGGCTTCAGGGCCCTCAAATTCTTGGTCATGGAGGAGCATTTGTAACTACTTTTTACCTAGCTAAAGGATTTTGTTCAGTAGATTCAAAAAGGCCTTCGATGTGGAAAATATCCTCGACAAAGGGCCCCTAGTATTTAATAGGACTACGATCTGTGTCGTGCCTTGGGAGCCAGTGTTCGACTCAAGTGAATCTCTACAAGGCTTTCATCCTGTCTGGGCTGAGTTTGTGGGACTGCCTAGCTGGCTATGGGATAATCTCAAGATGCTCGCTAGTCAACTGGGCGCTCCCTTATTTATACCTAGCAAGAGACGGTTTGGTAGAACCTCAAACATGGTTTGTATAGGCTGGGATGTGTCTAAAACGCCACCTAAGAGCATGGTAATTAATGTCGGAGTTGGGCTTGTTACTATTCTGCTCAACTTTGGAGCATGTTTTGAATGCAACATCTTTGGGCACTTCGCCAAGGATTGCCCCTTGAAGTCTAATGGTACTGCAGCTCCGGCAGCATAGGTCCTCAGTGAAATGGAAACCCAGATGGAAGGACTGGAGAAGCAATGAGGTAGTAACGAAGGGGCAAAAGCAGGGAAGGATAAAGAAGGTATGATGGCTATAAAAATGCAAGAAAAGATTGTGGAGGAATCAAGTCCCCGAATTTCCGAAGGTGCATGCAATAATAATAAGATCATTTCTCCTGCTGATACCCCAAAATTTATGATAGTGACAACGGTGACGGCTGTTCAAGTCCCTTGTCTGAAAAGGACCAAAAGGGTGAAGGCAATGTCAAGAGACTCCAAAGTGCTTCAAGTCGTGAGAACACTTGAGGTGAAAGGTTCTTGTCCGTTCTCTATCCCATCGAAAGGAGGGGGTTCACTGTTCCACTGCACAATCCTTTTGGAGTACTGCAAGAAAAGAAATCCCCTAACTTCAAACCCCAGATTCTCATGAGACCAAGGAGAGGGGGGGCAGGATGATTCGGATGCTGAAAAATTTATTCCTCTTTCCTAATGAACCCCTCATTAATGTTGGAGTCTCTCACTATCCAATCTTGGAACGTAAAGGGGTAGAAAACCTGTAAGAAGAGTACCCTATTCTGGGAGGAAATAAGAAAGTAGAAGGCAGTCAACTGTTGGGCCATCCAGGAACACCACTTAGATGCCCATACCAAGAGAAAGCAGTCACTAGGAAAGAAACTAGTATTCTATGGAGAAGGAAGTAACGGTTTCAGTGGAGTCCTCAGCATTGTGGACAGAGAATTGGAGTCGAAGATGGTTCTAAACCACCCATCCGACAGAATCCTGGGGATTAGAATCAGATGGGAAGGGCATCCCTTAACCATTGTGAATGTATACGGCCCTTGCAATGCAAAGGACAGAGCTAAACTATGGATGCATCTTAGAGATACTCCTATTGAAGGTGAGTGGTTGTTGGTTGGCGACTTCAATATGGTAGAAAAGAACAGGGATAGAACAGGATCCTCCAGTATATTGGCTGGCTTGGAAAGGTCTAAATGGCAAAGTTTGTGCAAAAAATGGGCAATGATCGACTTATGGGAAATCGACCCATGGAACAGCACGCCTTGTTTCACCTACACAAGCCTCCAGTATGCCCGCACTTCCTCCAGGCTGGACAGATGCTATTGCTCACACCAAGATGACTCAATACCGTCATGATAGAGATGAAGGTATTCCCAACAAAAAGCCTTTCGGATCACATACTTGTGCACATATATTTTAAGTAGAATACATGGGAGGAGCAGACCCCAAGAGATGGGAAAAAACTATTAGTAATAGGGCCACACCTATTCAAAGACCCTCTTTTCAGGAATCTAACCAAGAAAGCACTGGGTAAGCTCAAAAAAGATGTCGACCTCAACAAACACAATGCGTGGGACCTCTTTGCTTGGAGCATCCAGAAAGCAATCAAAACCTTGGGCCCCCGAAGCTAGAAAGCTAGGGAGGTGCATTTTCTGCATCTTACAGCGGAGGTACAATTGCTTACCTCCAAAAAATCCAATGGGCTTGCTACTGAGGATGATCACAAACGATGGCTCAAAGTCAAATCTAACCTTGCTAATGAGTAGTTAGAAGATATCAGAAAGGCAAGGATTCTCTCCAGGGAGACTTTCCTTCAACCAGAAGCCTCTAATCAAGCTCAATTTTTTAGGGCTTTAAAAATCAAGAAGAGCCAAGGCCACGTCCGCTCGCTCTGTGATGAGAAAGGGACAATAGTTCATAACCAGGATGAGATGGCTGGTCTAATGCTGAGCTATCTTAGTCAAATAATTGGACGGCCAGAGACCTAGTCCCAAGAAGTGGAAGAAGCCAGAGGGACCTTACTTCAGAGTGTCAAGAAGAAGATTCCGCACTAAGAAGCTCATTTCTTGGAAAGGGCATTTTCCAAAGACAAATGTTCAATAGCATTGGAAGCCCTTGGCAAGGAGAAGTCCCTCGGTTGGAATGGGATGACAGTGGAATTCTATAGAGAATTTTGGGATGATCTCAAGGTTCCAATCACAAGGTTGGCCAATAAAGCCATTGTCGAAGGGTCGTTGGAGATAAGTGTAAAGCAAGGGCTTATCAAACCCATCCCAAAACATCTGTTGTTCTCAATTGAAACATTGGTGCACTATATCGATGATGTCGGTGGCCTACACAATTATTGCTAAAGTTGTAGCCCTCGGACTAGCCCCCTTACTAACCAAGATCATCTCTCCCCATCAACATGGGTTTATCAAAGAAAGGTCCATTTACGATAACATCTTGGCAGCAATGGTGGGCATCGAGTATGCAATTGTCACAAAGCAAGAGTGTGTTCTGCTACAGTTGGACCTGGGTAAGGCTTATGGCAGAATAACATGGACATATATAGAAGCCTTCATGGAAGCTTTGGGCTTTGGGCCTCACCCATGTGGTCTGGTAAGTGTACTGGGAGCTGGAAGCTAGTCAAAGCTCCTATTCAACGATATAATTGTGGGCTCTTTTGAGGTCAAAAGGTCTATCAAGCAAGGATTCCCTCAGGCCCCCATGCTTTTTGCCATAGGATCACATCCTTTAATCACGACGCTCAAAGCTAGTGCGGAACGAGGGGAGTTGCAAGGCGTAGCTTTACAAGAAATAGCCAACTCCTAGCAAAACGTTTTGCAGATGATTCTCTCCTCTTCTTGAAGGCGTGCCCCCAGGTCATCAGGAAAGCTATGGAGATTGTTCAAATATTCTCTGTAGCTTTGGGGTCCAAGTGTAATATAGAGAAGTCAAGGTTGATCTCCCTTTCGGAAAATGACTCATTTGACCCTTCTGACTAGTGGGGGGAGATTGTCACAAAAGGGAATATCTTCAGACATACGGGAGCCCCCTTAGGGGTGGACGTAACTCACAAGCAAAGATTTGAGTGGGTGCTTGAAAAATCAAAACAAAATTGAGTAGGTGGGAGTATGCTCTTCTCCCATTTCCAGGTCAGATAAAGTGATAAATGCCTTTATGATTCCTTATATTTCCTTCACTAGCCCGCTTCTCAAGATGGCTAAGTGTCAGTGGAAAGAGTTCTTAGAACCAGTTAAAAGGTTTTGATGGAAAAACAACACGAAATCCTCCATGCCATGGCAATGGGCCCGTTGGGAATCAGTTGCTTAGCCGGGGAATCAAGGAGGCCTCAGAATTTTGAACCCTATGGCCCATGCAGAAGCTTGTTGCACCAAATTTGTTGTTTCCTTGGCTAAACAGGATCAAGTTTGGGCTATCATGATCAAAGATATGATGAAGCAGCTAAACTTGGCTTGAAAGGTGGAAAGTGGAGAGGGGTGGAGGTTCATGACAAGTTGTTAGCCCCAACGTGGTCTACCCTAAGACTGGGGGCAGTTGATCAGGAGAAATGGTAAGAAAATGCAATAGAGCAGCAGGAGTCTTAAAGTGGGGGGGGGGAAACCAGATACTTCAAGAACTCCATTTTGCATTGATCCCCCTAGCTCTTCTTCTTTGCAAGGGTGGCTTCCTTATCTAGCTGATGTGTTCAGCTTATCTACCGTTTATTACTGTTTGGTCTTAATAGCTTTGTTGGGTCTGGGTGGCTCCCCTGTCAACCTGTGGATGTTGATAGAATCCGTGGTGCCATGGCTCGAGACGAGCATGGCAGCTGATGTAATTTTTTTGGATTTTTTATTTACACACCATTCACTATTGTGAAATTTGCATAAAAATTGTCAAGAAAATCTTGAAGTTTTACCATGTGGACATAGGCATGGCAAAAAGAATTTGGAACTTCTCAAGGTAGACACCTTGTTATCAAAGTAGGAATTAAATAATGATTTTTATTTGTATCCATCTTGGAGTCTATGTTGGTGAGAATTATGATGATCTATTGAAGGATGTGTGCATGAGGATTACGAGCACTCGTTCACTTTTGGCAACCTCTACTTCTAGTTTGGAAAAGCATGCCCTCTATTAAACCATGCAAACTCTATGTAATAAAGTAGTTACTTCTTACCAAAAAGGATTGTACCTTTCCTTGTGAGCTCACATTTTGAGTTTAGCTAATACAACCAATAAATTCACAAGGAAGAAGCTCACTCATACATGGGACTAGATTAGACCCAATGTGTGTATTGTTCTCTTTGCTCTCATCTTTGCATACAATGTTTGTATCATACCACCGAGAAACATATGAAATAACCATTTCAATTGAGAGTGTTGGTGAAATACTTGTGTAAATACCACCCAAGAAAGAAGTGTAATCAATAGAAGCACTTAAGGTGCACAGAAGCAAGTAAGTGTGTGGCGATAAAATTCTTGGGGCGTTTATTAAAAAATATAAAACAGCACGTGTGAATAAAATAAGAGATTTATAATTAGGTATATTCATTAAAAAATATATTTACATAAATGGTTTTTTAATTGAGGAAGTGAAATTTTTAAAGTTGTTAGCATCAAATAAGGATAGTTGATCAAGACATTGTAAAGACCGCATTTCGTACTACATTTGGTCTTTACGAATACATTGTCATGCCTTTTGGCTTGACCAATGCACCAGCCACATTCAACCGCTTGATGGAGAAGCTGTTCAGGCCTCATCGAACCTTCACTGGAGTGTTCTTTGATGATATTATCATCTACTCTAATTCATTGGAGGAACACAAGCAACACCTCCAGGTAATATTTCAAGTTTTAAGAGAGAATAAACTTTATGTTAATCGAAAGAAAAGTGAATTTTTCTTGCAAGAGATTCAGTATTTAGGTCACATTATCTCTCAAGATGGCATCCAAATGGATCCATCCAAGTTAGAGGTAATAAAAGGATGGCCTAAACCAAGGAATCTTCATGAACTAAGAAGCTTCATAGGTATGTGTGCATACTATAGACGCTTCATAGAAAAGTTCTCATAAATTGGGGGACCATTACATGACCTAACAAAGAAAAGTGTTAGGTATACTGGTCTGCTAAGGAGAACAATGCTTTCGAAAAGCTTATCTTTCAACCTGTGCTTACACTACCGGATCTCTCAAAACCATTTGAGGTCCAATGCGATGCTTGTGGTGATTGCCTTGGAGCTGCTTTGCTCCAAGAAGGGCACGCCATAGGCTATGAGAGTCGAAGGCTCGACCCTGTTGAGCAAGCTCTAGGCATATAAAAAAAGGAACTCCTTGCAGTTCTACATGCCTTAGACTCATGGAAGCACTATTTATTGGGGACTCCTTTCATTCTGCGAACGGATCACCAAAGTCTTAAGTACTTCATGACGCAGACCAAGCTCTCCGACAAACAAATGAGGTAGGCAAATTTCCTTTCGCAAATTCATTTTCATATTGCTCACATTGCTGGCAAGCATAATCAAGTAGCTGATGCACTCTCAAGACGTCCGAGAGTGAATGCGGTTTCCATAGCAACTCACAATGATCTATCTTCAATGATAGATGAGTATGCTATTGATCCCGATTTTAGAGATGTGATTTCAGCCCTTGCATTAGGGAAGAAAGAAGAACCATTTACTTTACAAGATGGTTATCTTCCCTATGGCAATAGACTATGCGTTACTAACTCACTACGTGAGAAAGTAATGTATGAATCTCATGCTCCACCTTATGCGGGGCATAGAGGGATTCAGTCTACCTTAAAGGGAATTGAAACATATTTCTATTGGCCTACCATGAAAGTGAACATACAAGAGTATGTTTCCAAATGTGTGGTATGCCAAAAGACAAAATTTGATAGAGGGAAGCAACTTGGATTGCTTCAACCCTTGCCAATCCCTAATTCACCATGGGAGAGCATATCCATGGATTTTATCTTTAGATTGCCTAAGTCTATCCATGGGAATACGGGAATATGGACGATAGTAGACAGGTTTAGTAAACAAGCTCATTTTATACCTGTCAAAAAGACTATCAAAGTCCATCAAATGGCAACCCTCTTTATTTCACAAATTTTCAAGTACCATGGCTTGCCCATGTCCATATTGTCGGATAGAGATCCTAGAATGACCAGTAATTTTTGGAAGGGTCTCTTTGAGAATTTAGGAACAAGGCTAAACTTCTCTTCGGCCTATCATCCACAAACTGATGGCCAAAGTGAAATAGCTAACCTAACCATTCTCGATCTACTAAAAGCCTATGTAACGGAAGTAGATCAAAGATCCCAATGGGAGAAGTACTTACCCTTAGTGGAGTATGCTTACAATAACATTGTACATACTTCCACGGGAAAATCACCTTTCGAGGTAATTGAGGGAAGATAAAAAAGTCCCTTGCTACTTAAGGTACATGGGAAGATCTTTGCTGCAGATGAGTATAGCCGAGACCTACAAGAATCTTTCCAAAAGATTAAGGATGCTATCTCTATCTCACAGCAAAGGCAAAAGGCTGCTGCTGACAAGCACAGAAGAGCCCCAGCCTTTAAAGAAAACGATTGGGTCTTGTTAAAGTTTCCCAAGGCTCGATTAAGGCACACAACGGGCAAGAATCCTACGGGTCACCAAAAGTACTATGCTAAACTAGCAAAAAGGTACTATGGTCCCTTTCAGATTCTTAGGCCAATCAATGAGATGGCCTATCAACTCAAGCTGCCCAATCATTGGCTCATACACAATGCTTTTCATGTGAGCCTATTAAAGCCTTACAAAGGAGAACCACCTCAAGAACCAACTATTGAAGACCCACCGGAGATCGAGGACCAAGAAGAGGTGCTGCAGCCCGAGTCCATTCTCCGACATGAAGGCAAGGTACTAAGAGGCGGTAAGACTATCCGACGATATCTTATTAAGTTTAAGAATTATCCTTTTGAAGATGCTAGATGGATGCAAGGCATACAATTAAAGGATAACCTAAACCTTGTCAATGCTTACAATGCTTCCCAAGAGTAAGCAAATGTACAAAATGTTAAAAATGAACAAAATTTTTGTCTTATAAGACTCTCTTTTTCTTTATTTGTGCACAAAAATGAAGTAGTATGCATGCTTAGATCAAGTTTGCGGAGACGACGTCTCCCAAACACCAAGTAGAGCTTGCAACTCTACTATGGAAGACTGATAGGACTAATGTGCAGACATGCTTGCGGAAGCCTCAGGCTCTCAAGCGCCAAATGGACTAGTCATCCATTGTGGAATGACGTCGTTGGGTAACATAGGGATCCTCTAGCCGCTAAGAAAAGGACTCATGAACATGCTTTATCTTCTCTACACCATAGTCGAGGACGACTATGATTTCAAGAGAGAGGTAATGTCATAATAATCAATATCTAATTCTCCTAAATGATTTTCTCATATTAAACTGATCATTTAATGTGGGGAAGGCCAGGGGAGAAAAAGCTAGAATATTGGTTAAGCTAGCAGACCGGCCATAGTAGGGATCCAAAGGAGGGAAAATAGGGATCCAAAGGGGGGGCCATCTGCAAAAGAGCCATGTGCAACAATGGGCTAAAAAGACCCTAAGGTTCAGCCCACTAAGACTTCCAAAATGCTAAGGTTCCAAAATTCAAAGGTTGTGTCCAAAGGTCAACCCTAGGGAAAATTGGATGCTTTGTGTGCCCTAAAAGTCTTTGCACATCCCTACATGGGAGGGGGCGAGCCCTAAAGGTAGGGGATGAGAGAGAAAGCCACACACACACACACACACAGGCTCCCTTTACACAAAGGGAATGAGGGACACATGTCAGCTCCCTAGGCCAAATGCCCACAAGGTGTGCCCAATTTCTATTGGATGACCCTTGAAATGGACCAATGAGAATTAAGCTAGAGTAAATCTAGTTTAATTAATTTAAAAACATTTAATAAAAGAAACCAATGAGAATTAAGTCTCCTAAAAGACTATTGGGCAGTCTCCCAAGGGGTCCAATGAGCATTCAGGAGCCCCATGGCTTGCCTGATTCCTATTGCCCAGGAGGCAAAGGGGTCCAATGAGAGTTTAGTTTAATTATTTAATTACCTAAAGCTCTCACAAAAGGGGAAAGGGGGACACATGTCAGAAGGCTATCACTTATGCTGCTTAATTGTAATTGGCTTGACTTGGGGAGGGCCAATGAGGCTTCAGGAAGAGCAATTAGCAAGAGGGCTCGCCCAAGAGAGAGAGGGGGCTATCACACACACACTCACACAAGCTCATGTGTGAAGAAAAAGAAGACTATCTCTTCCCAAGCTTTAATGGAGAACTCGTCACCTACTCCAAGCTTGTGAGATAGAAGCCTACATCAACACTCTCTTGGCATGTGGATGCAAATCCAACCAAGAGCCAAGCTTCAATGCATGCTCATCTCCTCTACCAAGCTAATTACTAAGCTAAGTTATGCTACATATGAGTGATTATGTGAGGAGATGTACATCTTTCTCGTAAGATACTCCTTCTTCCTCTCAATCTACTCTCATACCCTGCTAGCTCTCACCATCTTCGAAGGTGTGTGAGGTCTTGGGTCTGAGAATGGGGATAATTCAAGTTGTTTTTGTTAAGTGTTTTGCTTAGTGCATGAAGTTTCCATCTTCATTGCACTAGCTAGTCTTGAAGGAACACAAAGAATTGTATTGTACAATGTCTCTCTTGATGGGAGAAACCATAATACAAAGCCTTTTGGAGGGGGGACCGGCTCCATGAAAATCCGGTCCTCAACTGTTGTCAATAGCTTAATTTCTCTCTCTTTTGAAAGTATTGTCGATGCTATCTAACTAGATGTTATGCTTTTTGTTGCTCTCTCCACCCAAGCACTCTTGTAATTCTCATTAGGAATCTATTCTAATGAAATGCCCACTATGTTCATGCTAATTTCCGCTACACATGAGTTATTAGACCATTAAATGTTACAGTCTTCACCCCTACACTAGACTTTTATGCATGCATACTATTGATATTGAGAGAGAGAGAGAGAGGGGGAGAGAGAGAGAGAGATATTGTATTATCGTCCACGAAGGTCAAATATGACCCATTGGACTGGAAAAAAAAACATTACAACGCGACCTTCTAAGTGAAGGCATTAGATACATATCAGTTAAGGCAGTAGATACATCACGAGGGTGGAAAAAAGAAACAAAACCTAGGTGGGTCCGGGTAAGGGATAGCCCCTTGGAAGTTCAAAACTCTTGGATGATGGCCTTACCTCCGTGATATACTACCCATTTACCTTGTTTTCGTGCTTTGTAGACCTTTTTGAGTTCTTGGTTTTTCATCTTGAGTTGATTCATTGTCAGCTCTTTAACAATCCAAACCTTTATTCCCTTGAGGAGGTGGGATTGGCGCAATAGTCTCACCTGCTCCTCTATTTCCTTGAAAGTGAAAAGGCAATGCTCATGTGGAACTTGCGTATGGGTGTCATTGATCCAAGAAATGGCTTCAGGCTTCATCTGGATTGTTTGAAGAATATTGTTGAGCTTGATAAATACTCTTCCAGTGTATCATTGGTGGTGCACCATGGGGAGGGAAGCCCATCAATCTAGACCTTGAAGGAGTTATCTTCCTAAAGTTTCTATTCTCGAAGCTCTAATGTCACATAGGTCTGCACTTTTTAATGCCTCTAGAGTGATCTTGAGTGACTTTGACTTCAAATTCTTTGACTTTGACTGGAAAGATTGACCATAGAATCAAAGCGTGCCTCAATCTTCCTAAGACATGCTTTGAGGCTGCGATTCTCTTCCATATGTTGATCAACAACTCTTTGAAGCTCTCTGATCCGGTTGCTTTTACTTGGTGTTGCCACAACGGTTACAAAACTTGGTCAACTCCTTGTAGTAATGTTTGGGGTATTCATGATGAGACTTTTGGCTCCAGTGCGACCCTTATGTAAACCAATGCGATCCCAATGTAAACTAGTCCTTAACAGAGCCTTAGCTTGGCGGCTGAGGCTTGTGACCTACTGGAAACCACTGTGACCCCACTGTAAACCAGGGCTTAACAGAGCCTTAGCTTGGCGATTGAGGCTCGTGAGGGAGAGTTGTGATGATCGCCTAGGCTATGAGAGATCCATAAGTTCAAGGCTGCGAGAGGTTCAGGGCCGTGAGTTCAAGGGCTAGGTCGAGGTCTTGCGAGGTTGGACAGTCCAATAAAGGGCTCTGACATCGCCACGAGATTCAGGGGCTTGGCTTGAGAATGAGGCTATGGTAATACGCTTAATGCCTCCCCACAGGGCTACCTCTCGCCCAAGGGGAGAGAGAAATGAATCATAAAGCATGAATTGAGCAGCACAACATTAGACCAAAAGAAACTCTTTTTTGAACATGGGTTCCTACACATCGATGCAAGACCTACTGGCTCTACTTTCATGAACATGGGTTCCTACACATCGATGCAAGACCTACTGGCTCGCCCAAGGGGAGAGAGGAATGAATCATAAAGCATGAATTGAGCAGCACAACATTAGACCAAAAGAAACTCTTTTTTGAACATGGGTTCCTACACATCGATGCAAGACCTACTGGCTCTACTTTCTCTTTCCATTACACAGAATCTCCTCAAGATGCTTCAGCATCTCCAATTAGCATCTCCAATCAACCCACGATTTAAAACCATTGCTAATGGACATGATTTGACCTCAGCACGTAGGAGAACAAAGTCTCAAGCTTAACCACTAGGCTATACACCTGTGCTGCCCTCTGGTTTCCCCTTAAGCATTAAAAAAAAACAATCCTCCCCCCCCCCAAAAACAAAAACTAATTAATTAATAGGTTTGTGAAAACAACGTTTTGGCTCCCTACTTGTTAAACTTAAGGGATCATTAAAACAGAGACACACTTCAAACTATAGATGGACTTGGCATTATAAAAGGATTTTTATCCACTTTTGTACCCAACTTGAGCCATCCAATCTAGTTGGAGCTCTACCAATATAACTTACATCTTTGAATAGTCTACCTTATACTAATCATACAACTGTCCTTGATTGCCAACTAGAGAGCTATTAAACTACAAAATAAAGTCTTCTTAACATAAGAGTAGAATTTACATGAAACAAACAAATGAATATATTTTAGAATGTTTAGTATGCAATGTTAATATCATTTGTTGGAGTAGAGAGATATGTACTAGAGCAGGACATGACTATGAGATTTTGTACTTAATTTTATCTGTATACTTTAAGATTCATACAAATCCAGGAAAAATGTCATGTAAATGAGGTTACAAAAATAGAGATGTCTGTTATTTAACAATTTATCCTTATTTAGATGTGCATCCCACATGAGCCATTTGGTGTCGATGAAATTGTGATGGCAATACTAAATTGTACCTTGTAAACTATACAAGAGTCATATTAGTCAAAAGTATCTCAATTACCATAACAACATTCACGTTACATCTCTATGCAACAAAGTTTTTAGCCTTATTTCACAACTAAGGCCTACACTCCATATATACTCCATAGTGGAGATGTAGTCTTTCTAAAGAGTCTTTGACTCTTACACAATTTGGATTTGAAACTCATACATAGTCCGGGCATTAGTAAGGCCTATAGATTATTTCAAAGGGGCTAAAGATAGTAAACCCTATGTCATTTGAACCTTAGTCGTTTCAAGATGTGGAATCTCTTGATGGGTTCATAGTTATATTACAGCGTATTTTCTGATCCCTGAATCTCATATATCTACCCTTTACAAAATAATATTCTTTCTAGCCCTTAGCACTACATTTTGGAGACTAACATCAATCATTGTAAACTCTCTGAAGATAAGGTTTTCTAGCCCAGTAAGGTCATAAACATGAGCATATTGGAAATCAACAAATTCTAAGCATGGTACATAGATAGGGAAATTAGATCGTGATTTTCCACTCTCAATCCCAATGAATGAAGGGCCAGACAAGGTCACTTTGTCTAAATCTATCGTCTCACATGCGTTTATGAAGTTTTTTGAAAATCCCTTATTTATGAAATTTTCAAGATATATATATAATAAGCCCTTGTCTCTGAAATCTAGTTTTGTAAGAGTAATAACCTTTCATAATTTTGCTATAAGGTTCAAGGGATCATAATACCCTTTTGTTTCTCTCATATGATAGCCACATAATATGTAATTGATCATAATACCCTTATGTTGTTCTCATATGATAGTCTACTCATTGCAACTGCTAGTGGGTCAAAAAACATTAATTTGCTAGATACTGTGAGAGATTCCTCTCACGTTATGTAACAAGTTCATGCTTCCTCTTTGTAGCCGACAGTCCCCACGGACACAGACTCCCCCGCTCGGGCAGGCTCAATCCTCGCTGTCTGCTGCTCCAAGCTGCACCGACCTTGCCCTCTGCTGCCTCTGTGTCCATAGCCTGCCCCTCTACCACCGGAATGTACAACTCCTTGCCCTCTGACACCTCTGTGTCCATAGGTTGCCCCATACCGCTGATAGCTTTGCTCGCCATAGCTGCTCCTACGACAGCTCTGCTCGCCAAGCTGCTCATGCGAAGACAGAGGTCGCGAGCCTGCCAAAGCAGCCAGGGCGAAGGCAGAGCTCTTGTGGCACCTGCCCAGCAATTATTGCGGCCCGTGCACAAGCTTCTGCACATGCGGTGCGAGGAGGAGTAGTCCGCCCATGGCACACAGGTCGTCTGGACTAAGCCAATGCACCGCCGCATGCTCGTTGCACTGTGTGCGACTGAATGCATTTAAAAAAAAAAGTGATGCCATCGCGGACTTTTCTTTGCCACCTGTCCACCGTGTCCTGGTGGCTGACAGATGCGTGCTCTCTCTCTCTCTCTCTCTCTCTCTCTCTCTCTCCACGTGCCGTCTCCCCCAATGCAAGCATCTGGTGTGAGATTCGTATTAAAAAGACATGTATGCAGACCTACCTTGGTCTACATTAATCATACTTAATTAATTAGTGTCGTAGATTCTTTGGGAATTTGGGAATTTGAAAGCAAAACTAGAGGACTGTTGACATCATCTTAACAGCCCGCACAGCTCCTCGCACCATCATCGTTTTGCTAGGGAGATGTCCCCTCATCTCCCTTCCCTTGCCATCACAGTCTATTTACATCATGTCATCCTCTCGTCCTTGCTAGGATCCAGTCTGCCACCCTCACCATGCACAAATCTTCCTCCACTTACGACCCAACTTGAGGAGCATAAGCGCTGAAGTGCGCCGATGCTTGTTTGAAACTTCCAATCCTAAGTAAAAGAAAAAGGTTCCCCGATCCCTGCTCCACATAGCCTCCATCACGGTGCTGTTCGCTTGCATTGCACCGTTGTAACATCCCGCCTGCATCGTAACCAACGTCGCCTTGCCTCCACAGCATCCTTTTGGCCTCACAATCCCAATCCATCCCTTCCCCTTACTATCCCTTGATGCACCCGCTGCTGCTGTAGAAAAATGACAAAGAGACACACATGTGCACACAGGCATTCTATGCCTTCATGACATTTGCAGGTTCTGCACTTGGGCACTCTCACCTCAAATGTACCATTGCAACATGAGCCTACTGAGACAAAGGCACATGGAACATGTTTGCAACTCAGGTCCTCGCCACAGTGCATGTGCTTGCATCCCCTCGCCTCTGTCTTCCTTTTGCTCCACCACGTACCCTCTTCCACTCAATTTTTCTCTAAACTTCAAGACATACTTTGTAAGTGAATGTTTAGAGGAGGGACTCAATACTATGGTGCTACCATCAAGGCTAATAGTGAATTTTTTTTTGGGTTTGGGGGGGGGGGGGGGAGCGGGATATTTTGGCTATGCATGATAAATGGGACAAGGATCAAGCCTTGATGATCTTGTATAAACCATAATGTACGACAACATCCCCCCTCCGAGCGCGCGCGCGAGAGAGAGAGAGAGAGAGAGAGAGAGAGAGAGAGAGAGAGAGTCTCTAATATGTCTTTTTGTGCGTGTGAGATTTAACATTGTTTTGAAAAAACTTAGGCTTAGTGTATACCTTACATACTTTTATGAAAACTTGCCTCTAAGAATTATATTTATATACGTGTACATTAGAATATGTTTACACACCTCTCAATCATCGGATATGGGCAATAGAATTTGGCTATAAAATTTATCAAAAGCATTAGAATTTGGCAATGTTTTTACATTTTGTAGTTTGGTGTAGTTTGGTGAACTAATTAATGTGTATGTTGATGTTTGGGTGGATGCTAGGATATGAATGTCGATGAGGATGTGGAGGTTGTAAGGACACTACCATTATTTGAGGAGGGGAGAGGGGATGTAGATTGCACTCTACGACTATTTGTGCAAAAGCCAGAAGAGCAACTGAACAACAACATGACGCAGGCAAGCGCTTCCATGCAGTGTGGTTTCTCTGCAAGCAAGCAACCTCGACATCATCTTCATCAAGAGGCACCCTCTTACAAGAGTGCGAGTGCAAGCCAATATCAGTACATGAATAGCCCCAACGTCGACCTCTCCCTTGACCTCAACATTTCTATGGCTAGCTCTGATTCCAGCAGGAGCAACATCCTTCAAAGACAAACAAACAAACGCTTGTTTAATGCAGGGCCTTTTCTACAATAATGTTCTGAAGCCCCTCTTATTGTATGATTAATGAGCAAATAATTGCATATATTATGAGTAATTCTTGCAAGTTGGCTATGCCTAAGGTTGTGGTTTTGTGATGACTTACTTCTTGACCAGCTAGTTATCTTATATTTGTAAGTTCATGATTTTCGCATAGTTGCATCAAAAAAAAAAATAGTGATAGCTTGTCCACGTGTGACCACGCTTTGACTAGGTTGGGCTACTTTTAATAATCCCTCGCCATTCTTGGCTAGAATCCCACTTAAATCTTAATTAAAGACCATAATTTACAAAAATTTGGTGTCCTTGTGAGCGCCCTCTTAAGTTTGGATTACCTTCTTGCAGGCAGTCAATCAGTTAGCATTTTATCTTGCTCTTAAAGTAGAGAATCCATCAAAACCCCTCACCATTGATAGTAAGTCTCCTCATAAAACAAGTGGTAAAATCAAGAGGCCTACATAGTAATGGTGACTAAAATGAATGCTTCATAATAATGTATGTAATCAAGGTTGTGTGTGTGTGTGTGTGTGTGTGTGTGTGTGAGAGAGAGAGAGAGAGAGAGAGAGAGAGAGAGAGAGAGAGAGAGAGAGAGAGAGAGAGAGAGAGAGAGAGAGAGAGAGAGGATGGAGTGGATCTAGGGTTCGGCATGACGTGCTCATGCCCACTACATCCTTTGAGTTTGTGAACTTCCTTCCTCGTCGACGGTAGGAGCAGTGAAGCATGAATCACTCCCATAAGCCAGGTTAGTTTTTTGATCGATAAAGCATGGATTTTCCCTCTGCATTCTAGCTCGACCCTCGTGTGGCTGCAAGGCATGAAGTATTAGGATAATATTTTGTAGAGTTCGACCATGTGGTTAGGGAAAACTTTCTTAAGGATTCCCTAACCCGTAACATTGATGTCAAAGGGGAGCATAAAGTGTCTTTGAGTTTGTCTGTAGTGTGGTCTCAGCTAGCTATCTTCAAAGACACGGCCATAGTGATGTTCTTCACCGATAAGCTTCTCCACATGCCTAACATTGGTTCCAGTCTATAGAGGGTTTCGACATTGTGTTATAAAATCCCCCTTTATATGGTCCCTTACATGGTAGCCCAGCCCCCTATCTACGGAGATTGAACTCGGGGAGTTCACCTCTTGGAGATGTAAGCTACCACGTGAGTTCAAATGAATGGGTTTTTTAATTGCCAAAATTTTAACATTTTAACAGGATTATACTAATAGAAGGGGTTTTATAATTGATTTTAGAGAAGAACATGTAAGTTTTTTAAGAAAAAGGGCTCATTTTATTACCTTAAGCATGTAAGTAAAGGGGTTTTTTAATACCCTTTGAATGCACGTTATATGAAAAGTTTCTCAAAGGTGAACCCCCTGAGAGATTGAAACACTAATATAACCCCCTACATACAATCTTTGTAGTATTAACACGACCCCCCTACCTCATATGTACAAGCAAGTCAATATCAATATACCCATTCTCTCTCTCTCTCTCTCTCTCTCTCTCTCTCTCTCTCTCTCTCACACACACACACACACACACACACAACTTGAAACAACTAAAAATAACTCTTCTAGCATAACTATAATTGTCACATTTCCAAGTAATTTCTACATGTTAGAGGATGTCTGAAATTTCTTGTAGAACATGACACCATGGCACGTTGCAAAGGAAGAGACCACAAGAAACATCTCTAAATGACAAACTAGAAGGTTTAAAAGTATGAATCAAAGAAATTTTTTATGTACCTTGTGCGGAGGGTTAAAACTTTAAGGTAATCCTTGAGGCCCAAGGACCGAGATAGTCTCCAAAAAACACAAATTTATCTCTTTAATTCCAAGTTCCCCAAATATCCTGGCCAAGAATGGAAACATAAGACAAAGTGAAGAGTACTACACACTACCGAAGAAAACCTATGTGGCAAGGAGCCTTGTAGTTGCAATAGTGAATAAATTAACTTTCAAGTATGTCAGAGGCAACATGCTTATAGGTGAGAACCAGGAAATTGTGTGTACAATATCTTACAAAGGTTATATATAGTACCAATGCATTCCTATGTAGCTCCAAAGCTATCCTGCATAGACCCAAAGCCCATGTGCAGTACCAAATTTGGTGTTCAATTGTATACTAGTAGTTCCAAATCCTATCTATAGAACTTACCAAAGCCTCTGTATAATATCTTTTCCTTCCCTAGAGGCACCAAAGACTATCTATAGAGTATCAAGGACTCACTCTATTTTACCAAAGCTTAATTGTGTAGTACCAAAGTCTTTGTGCAGTACCAGACCGAGTCTCTGTATAGTACCAAAGCATTCTTGTTTATCACCATTGCATTTGCGAAGTACCCATATGGGTACTTTTTTGCATGGAATTTTACTATGAGTCAAAAGAAAACAGATAGTACCATCTGACTTTTGTTTTATGGCAATGGTCCTTCATAGTACCAAAGGTCTTTGTATAGTACCCAATTTGATACTCTTCTGCATGTGAATGGTTGTACATAGTACCAAAAGCCTAAAGATAGTACCAAATACGGAAATAGTATTCTATAATACCAAAGATTTTATGAATAATACCCAAGCATCTTTGAACTACCCAATTTGGTACTCTCTTGCATTGCAAGATTTCCACATAGCACCAAATGCCTGAAGACACTGCCGAATTATAACCTCTCATTAAATGACAATTGTTGTTAGTAGTACCCAAAGCCACCGGTATTAGACCAAAGACTAAATGGAGGATAAATTTTGGTACTCCAATGCATGGAAATGGACTTGTATAGCACTAAATGTTCTCTAGATAGTCTCAAATTTGACTGGTTTTGGTGTTATCCATCTCTTAAATGCAATTTTGTTTCATGGTGCAATGGTTGTATAGTACCAAAGGCTCTCAAAAGAACCCACTTCCTTGTGTATTGCTGTGTATTGATTCTATATTGTACCAAAGAAAGTAGAAATGGATCATTTTGGTTACCCAACAGGACATTTTGGTACTCTGGATTTTTAAAGTTTTGTAGACTACCAAAGATGGCTCTACAATAGTTGGTATTGTCTACAACCAGTTTTGGCACTACTACACGAGTGGAATTTTACCATCTACATGAAGTCGGAATTTTCTAACCTTTTTTGTTTTGGTTCCGTAAGTTGATAAATACCAAAGATTCAAGAAGGCTCACCCTACAATGGTCATGTCTCTTAGATGCTTTGAGTCAGTAAAGACATATTTTGTTTAGAAGTTGATAGAGATGTATACTTTTTGATGTGTATCCCATGTGAAAATGTTCTATTTCAAAGATGTTAGGAAATAAGACGTAGCTAAATACATTTTTGAGTAGATTACTTAATGGAGAGAGATAGATTTCACACACAAGAGATTATAGAGTAGAGAGAGAGAGAGAGAGAGAGAGTACACACGATATACGTGGTTCACCCAATGTGGGCTATGTCCACGGGAAAGCAGCCACTCAATGGCTTTAGCACTTCAAAAGAAGAAGTAGTTTACAAAGGGATTAAACCCTTAATAGAGCT
This sequence comes from Adiantum capillus-veneris, assembly GCF_014529385.1. Lineage (NCBI taxonomy): Eukaryota > Viridiplantae > Streptophyta > Polypodiopsida > Polypodiales > Pteridaceae > Adiantum > Adiantum capillus-veneris. The sequence goes on from NC_140945.1 coordinate 140,665,206, forward strand.
CCCGCCTTGATTCACTCTCACCACCTCACACTCACCTTGTTGCATCAACTTCACACTATGAAATGTGTGTAGAAATGGCCTCCTTTTATAGGCCAAAAGGGCTGCCCTCTCTTATGAGAGGCAGCCATGTGTAGTTTCCCTTGTGCGAATAAGTCCAAATCGGACCCGCCAATACGCCCATGTGTGGCCGCCCTTGAGAAGACAAGTCCGCTTTTGAATTCGGCCACCGGCCACCACCGGCCAATCGACCGGTTGTTTTCCGACCACTTTCGGGCCGCCGTCCAGCCATAATATTCCGCTGAGGGAAAAAAATTCTCGGGGGCCTCCACCCCCGAGGCCCCTAAAGTTGCCCCTGATTCTTGTTCGTGAAAGTTTTTGTTTCCGGTGAGTGATTTTCCTTCACGCACGATGGCTTCTCCTCATAATGGGGGCCTTACAAATGTGCGCTTTTACCACGGAAAATTACAAGGGTAAATCAGGCTCCATACTTAACAATCTCCCACTTGGAGACTGATCTCCAAACCAAACCTGTGACTGATTTCCATTCTGGCTTCTTATCCTTGAATGCCAATTGAAGATGAGCAAAAGCTCAACTTCTCCTTGTTGACCACCTTTGTAAACATGTCTGCAGGATTTTCACTTGTATGCACCTTTCCTAGCTTTAGCTGTCCCTCTTCCAAAAGAGTGCGTATGAAGTGATATCTCACCTCAATGTGCTTTGTCCTTGAATGAAAGGCTGAGTTCTTCGCAAGATGGATAGAGCTTTGGCTATCACTATACAAGACACAATTGTCTTGTTTAAATCCAAGCTCTTCTAAGAATCTGTGAAACCACATAATTTCTTTGCTTGCCTGCGTCATTGCTACATACTCTGCTTCCGTGGTAGAAAGTGAAACCACTTTCTGCAGCTTTGAAGCCCAGCTTACTGCTGTGCCTCCAACTGTGAACACATAGCCAGTAGTGCTCCTTCGAGTATCTTTGTCACCTGCCATATCTGCATTAGCATACCCTTCCAAAAAAATATCAGTTCCTCCAAAATACAAAGCATTTGTTGTTTTCCCTTTTAGATACCTAAGTATCCACTTCACAGCTTGCCAATGCTCTTTACCTAGGTTGTCCATGAACCAACTCACAACTCCCACTGCATGTGCAATGTCTGTCCTTGTCCAGACCATAGCATACATTAGAGAACCTATCGCTGCAGCATATGGAACTTTAGAAATTTAGGCTATATCCTCTTGTGTCTTTGGACACATATCCTTCGTTAGTTTAAAATGACCAGCCAAAGGTGTAGAAACTGGTTGTGCATTTTGCATTGCAAACCTTTCTAGTACCTTCTTGATGTAATCTTCTTGAGATAGCTTTATTGTCTTCTTCGTCCTGTCCCTTGATATTTTCATACCAAGTATCCTCTTTGCAGCACCTAAATCTTTCATTGAGAAAGATTTAGACAGCTCCTCTTTTAGGTCTTTAATGTCCTGCATGTTAGCACTTGCAATCAGCATGTCATCAACATACAACATTAGGGTGATGAACTTCCCATCTCCCAAATTCTTCGTGTAGACGCAGTGATCCGAGTTGCATCTTGTGAATCCATGATCCAAAATCCATTGATCAAAATTCAAGTACCATTGTCTTGATGCTTGCTTTAAACCATAGAAGCTCTTCTTTAATCTGCAAACCATTTTCTCCTTACCTTTTACTTCATACCCCTTTGGTTGAAGCATGTAGATTTCCTCCTCTAGGTCACCGTGAGGGAATGCCGTATTTACATCCATTTGCTCGAGATTTATATCATGAGCAGCCACAAGGCTTAAGACAAGCCTAATTGAGTTCATTTTTACAACATGAGAAAATATTTCATTGAATTCAATACCTTTCTTTTGAGAAAACCCTTTTACCACAAGCCTAGACTTGTACCTTTTCTTCCCACCTTCTTCTTCCTTCAGCTTGTACACCCATTTGTTTTGATGTGCCCGCTTACCTTTAGGAAACTCGACCAACTCCCATGTTTGGTTGCGATGTAGTGAGTCCATCTCCACTTGCATGCTCTTCATCCATTCTTCTTTGGATTCATGTTGCATAGCTTCTTCGTATGATTCCGGCTCTCCAGAAACTGAGATCAAGAGATGGTTCAAGGAAGGAACAAGCCTTTCTGTAGGTCTACTTGCTCTTGTAGATCTTCGCGGAATAGGTTGAGGCTCCTCATTTGGTTGACGTTGTTGCACATTGTCACCGTTTGCAGTCCTTGAGTCTTCATCGTCCTCAAGCTCCATGTACTCATCACCTGTTTCTTATGTTTGTTTTCTTTCCAAGTAAGCTTTGTACATATCTTGTTCGTTCAAAATTACATCCCTAGTCTTTAAGATTTTACCATCTTCAGGATTCCATAGGCGATACCCAAAGTCACCTTCTCCATAGCCAATGAAGAAACACTTTTTGGACTTTGCATCTAGCTTTGATCTTAGGCTTCTATCTATGTGCATGAAAGCCTCACACCCAAACACTTTGAGAAATGCATAATTCACCGGTTTACCTGTCCATGCCTCTTTTGGAACTCCCCCATCCAATGCTGTTGAGGGTGCCCGATTGATTAAGTACACAGATGTACTTACAGCTTCCGCCCAAAGCTCAAGCGATAGGCCTGCATGTAGCCGCATGCTTCGTGCTCGCTCCATGATTGTCCTGTTCATCCTTTCCGAAATACCATTTTGCTAAGGTGTCCTTGGGGTTGTCCTTTGCCTCCGAATGCCATTGCTAGCACAAAAGCTTTCAAAAGGTTGGCTGCAATATTCACCTCCATTGTCGGATCTGAGGCATTTAACCTTGGTACCTATTTCATTCTCCACAAAGGCTTTCCACCTTTGAAATATAGAAAATACATCGGATTTATTCTTCATGACATACACCCATGTTTTTCTAGTCACATCGTCTATGAATGTTACATAGTACAATGAGCCACCAAGTGATGGTGTACTTGCAGGACCCCAAACATCAGAATGAACCAACTCAAGTTTTTTATTTTTTCTTTCATTTCCTGATTTTTGAAAACCCTCTTTTGTTTACCATAAACACAATCTTCATAGAACTCTAAGTCCACTTCTTTCAAATCTGGTAGAAGCTTCTTTGTTTGAAGGATTTGCATTCCTTTGGCACTCATATGCCCAAGCCGGTAGTGCCACACTGCACTGTCAACTTCTGTAGTTGCTGCACAAGATGAAGGTTGCGTGCTAACAGTACAAAAGTAAAGTGTACCGACCTTTTCTCCCTTGGCAACCACCAAAGATCCCTTTGAGATCTTCCACCGTTTGTTTCCGAATGCAATGTTGTGACCTTCATCGTCCAATTGTCCTATAGAGATCAATTTTTTGCGAAGAGAAGGAACATGCCTAACATCTTTAAGCTTCCATTAATTTCTGTTAGCAGTTTTGACAGAAACTGTACCTTTGCCGACAATCTCACAAGGTTCATCATCTCCCAAGTATATATACCCAAAATTACCTTTGGTGTAATCTTGGAAATGTTGCTTGTGTGGTGTCGCATGGAATGAAGCCTCGGAATCTACTATCCAGGAATTAGACACATTGTCTAATGAGAGAATTAGAGCATCTTGATCTACTTTACCTGCCACATTGGCCTCCGAAGTTGGCTTGTTGTCTTGAGACTCAGTCTCCTTCTTCTTCTTGGACCAGCAATCCTTCTTGACGTGGCCCTTCTTGCCGTAGTTCCAACATTCAAGAACTGACTTTGTGCGTAACTTGCTCCGTCTTGAGCGATCACGACCCTTTTGGTTTTTGAACCTCTCCTTAGGCCTTCCTCTTGTTTCCATTGACAATGCAGTACTTGATGATTATCCTGTGCTTCTCCTTCGTATTTCCTCGCTTAGGAGAACACCCACAACATCATCAAACTTAAGAGTATTTGTGCCAGAAATAGAATTACTTACAGCCATCACAACGCTGTCCCAACTATCCGGTAGAGATGATAATATAAGGAGAGCTCGCACTTCGTCATCGAAATTGATTTTCGCCAATCGAAGTTGACTTATGTTTGTGTTAAAGTCATTTAGGTGTTCTGCAACTGAACCATTCTCTGCCATCTTTAGATTGAACAAGCGCTTCATACAAAATACCTTATTGGATGCAGCTGATGGTTTCTCGTAGAAGTCGTCAAGTGACTTCCTCAAGTCCTCCGTGGTCTTCATCTCCGAAACATTGAAGGCCACCATTGACACCAAGCTTAACCGGATTGTTCCCAGTGCCTTTCGATCAAGGACAATCCATGCTTCATCTGCCATTGTTGCGGGCTTCTTCGCAAGACCGCCTAGTGGCAAATAGAGGTCCTTCTGGTAGAGATAGTTTTCAATCTGCATCTTCCAATGTTGGTAGTTTTTTCCGTTGAACTTCTCAATATTGAGCTTCCCTTCCTCCGCCATAACTCCCACTCAATTCAAGGAATCCTTTCCTTGAGATAATTTAGCTACGAGCAAACCTTGCTCTGATACCAATTGTTAGGAAATAAGACGTAGCTAAATACATTTTTGAGTAGATTACTTAATGGAGAGAGATAGATTTCACACACAAGAGATTATAGAGTAGAGAGAGAGAGAGAGAGAGAGTACACACGATATACGTGGTTCACCCAATGTGGGCTACGTCCACGGGAAAGCAGCCACTCAATGGCTTTAGCACTTCAAAAGAAGAAGTAGTTTACAAAGTGATTAAACCCTTAATAGAGCTCCCGCCTTGATTCACTCTCACCACCTCACACTCACCTTGTTGCATCAACTTCACACTATGAAATGTGTGTAGAAATGGCCTCCTTTTATAGGCCAAAAGGGATACCCTCTCTTATGAGAGGTAGCCATGTGTAGCCGCCCTTGTGCGAATAAGTCCAAATCGGACCCTCCAATCCGCCCATGTGTGGCCGCCCTTGAGAAGACAAGTCCGCTTTGAATTCTGCCACCGGCCATTGACTACCGGCCACCACCGGCCAACCGACCGGTTGTTTTCCGACCACTTTCCGGTCGCCGTGCGGCCATAATATTTCGACGTAAAGGAATATTCCGATGAGGGAAAAAAAAGTCTCGGGGGCGGCCCCTAAAGTTGCCCCTGATTCTTGTTCGTGAAAATTTTGGTTTCCGGTGAGTGATTTTCCTTCAGGCACGATGGCTTCTCCTCATAATGGGGGCCTTACAAATGTGCGCTTTTACCACAGAAAATTACAAGGGTAAATCAGGCTCCATACTTAACAAAAGAGGCTTTTAATTAGATGCGGCAAAACAATTTCGGGCATCAAGGGAGAGGTCACTTTTGCACTTTCTTCATATGTTGTAGAAGTGATGATATAGGACAGTTCTTTTGCAAACCAAGTAGTATGGCAACACATCACTATTATGTGGGAATCCATCATGTGCCCAAAGCCTCCAAATAGTGAGTACCATGCCAAGAAATGCTTAATGGGGGAATGCTCCTAATGTGGTGTACAGAAGTTGACATTTTTTTCCCAATGAGATAGCAGCGGATATAAGCAAGGAGGTGTCTATAAAGGTTTTCATGGATGTTGAAACGGGACAGGTTGATGCATGCGGGAGTGAGAAGAAGATAAATGACTTGATTGTGCAACGAATGAAAAGTGTGACTTTTCTTAGCCAATTTTCATCCTACCTCACAAGCTTCATTAAGCACAACTTTGTCTTCCACTAGCAAGCCCAACAATTCAAGGATTGTTTGCTCAAGTTTCCTAGCAATGTCGTTGTATTAGTTATTGACTTTGTAGAGAATTATTCTTTTAAAATTTTGAATGAGATCCAGTCAATGCATTGGTGGTCTACTAAAGTCACAATACTTATACACATCACTTATGTAAGAAATGCAACAGGTGGTGTTCAAAAGACGCTACAATTTTACATATTAGATGACACATAGCATGATATATTTTTTGCATAACATTGTTCCATGCTTCATGACAAGTGGCTAAAACAACATGGACATTGTCTGCAACACCATTGGGTGTGGTCAGATGGTGCTGCTTCAGAATTCAAAACGTGAAGACCTTACTATTTTGTGGGCATGTACCATCAAATGATAGGGTTGCACCCGATGTATAACTTCTCAGTATCCGGCCATGGAAAAGGAGAGCATGATGGGATAGGAACAATAATTAAGAGAACCTTGATTCATGAGGAGTTGAAACTAGATTACTAGCCTATGAGGTGTTGGCTGATGTGGTTAACTTTTTGAATGCAACCTCTCACAAGTGTAATACACAGAGAATATTCTGGATTATTGATACAGATGATGTGTAATGGGATCTCTAGCGGGATTGTGAGCACATCGTGGGCTCCCACTTGTCTCATTGTGTTGATGAATATTCAAAGGAAAATTGGTGTGTTGTACGCTTTTGAACACTTTCATGCTTTTGTGATCCATGTATGAGTGGGCTATTGAGAAGATGCAAAAAAAGAATGCACGTAGAAGAATGAAATTATGTTTTAATCAAGCCACTACCAAAATCTCCAAATGCAAGAAGGGATGACAAAGTGTATGATAAGGAAGATGATGGATATTCAAATTCTATGCTGATGACCCAAGTTTATATCCTTCCATTGTATGAAGGATGTTCTAAAATGCTATGTGGAATGCTTTCCATTGGTGATAAATTTGCAGTCAAAGCACCCAAGGTAACATGACTTCTACTTTATTGAATGCACAAAAGTGTTGCACCAGATGGTTAGAGCATAAAAGGAAAAATGGCATAACAAAATTAAGATGCGGGAAGGTTGTTGAAGCGTCTATCCAAGTTGAAGGGAAAGCTGATACATATAGCATATTGGATCAAACATCTCTAGTCATGATCTACTCACATCTTGTAAGGGCCATACATTTCTTGATCGAGCCTATTGGAGAAGTCCTTAATCAATTCAAGATATCTACTGAAGTATATGAGAACATATACAATAGCCTACCATATGATGATTATGAAAGCGATGATGGTGCATATATGTTACTTGAAACACAATCCTAGAGCCCTTAAGTGGGCAAGTGAATTCTTTTTCTCCTAGATAGAATACATATTTTTCTCCTCATGATTTACTATTTTCTTGCTATTCTTCACTTCCTCTATTCAATATTTGAGATAGTTGTACATTTCAAGATTTGTGCTAGCTTGCCCCTAACTAGTACCAAAATAATACTAACCACTATCAAAGGGGAGCTAACCAACACCAACGTGTTGACAAGCATGTTGCGGGAGACAATCACACCACCCATAATGCAACATTACCTAGATCAACATAATTTCAATCGAGTACAAAAATGACACAATAGGCTCACGAAGAAAATCTCTATATCTTGTCAGGATTAGACCATCCCACACATACAACACTTTGGAAGGCCAACACTGCTCTCAACTACCCCCCCCCACACACACATACACACAAACGGAAAGAAACTCACCAAACCATACCAAAATAAAAAATTAAGGAACACCATCCCCTCACTAGGATACACCTGCTCCAAAGCCTCTACACTCCAAACCCATCTGCCACAAAAGCTGTCGTGTAGCTCCGCTCCCATTTAGAGAAAAAGAGTAGAGAAATGTAAGCTAAGCTTCTTTAAAGCCTACACCTTTAGTGAGCAGTGATCAAGGCTTGCTAACAGGCCAAGCTTAATGATTAATGTATGCCAGATGCGGCTTAAAAGGGCCAATTGATGCCTTAATGACACTAAAAAGGCGTATGCTTGAAGTGAGCATAGATGGAAGATTATGATCTAGAATTGCAGTACTTGAAGTGCTCTACTGGCCTGTCTTTACGGCTCGTCGATTGGAGCTACGGTGAAGAAGTTATGGCAGTTTGAAGTTTAGGTCGATTGCAGATCCGTACCGGATTCGGCAACTGCAACTGAGGTGACATAATTGAAAGGAATGCACGGGCTTGAAGTGATCACTTTGTGGAGCACATCGGTCTTTTCAGATCAGTGATCAGAGTTCTGATCGCCAAGATATCGGCCGTTAAAGATCCATCAGGGGCCGGTTCCGTACCAATCTGGTCGGCTCGTACGGAGTGCCATCTGGGAAATTTTGAGCTTCAGTCAGGTTTTGGCAACTGGAATCTTGTCCGGTATTTCAATTCTTGCAGTGCACTATTAACTAGTGCTTCAATTAAATTGTATTTCATGACCAGCTAATGAAGATACGACTGATGTGCTGAGTCCCTTGGATGATAAATATGCTGAGTGGTTTAATCTTGAGAAGCATTAAAATGTCATGCTTTGCAATGCCTTGCAAATATGCATGACAAATGTGGTGTCCGACAAGGGCCTAAAGCCGCCAATGAGTTAATTTGGCTGCCCAAAGGCAACCAAAGGGAGGTCGGCCGCCCAAAGCCTCACTGAATGGCCGCCCAATACATTATTAAGTGTGTGAATAAAAGGGGCAAGAAGGGCATGGCGATGGCAGACAACGAAAACGAACGAGGAAGGGAAATGATTGTGCTCGCCCAGGTTGCAACAACGCTTGGGAGACTACGAACATGAAGAGGAAATCACTCAGCATCTCATGGCGATCATTTTCGGCATTACTCCCGGCATGTTTTGTGCTGGTCAACTCTTGCCTTGCCACGTCTGCAACGTGCGTTCCTATGCAATGACGCCGGCGCTACTGCTTAGGGAAAAATAGAGCTATTAGTAGGGACACTTTTGCATGGGGGAGATAGCAAGGAATCAAGGAGGGCATAATGAGGAGAACGAAGGGAGTCGAGGGAGGAAGAAGGGGGCCGGAAGCAAAGCTTGGAACGAAGGGAGAGAAGGGAGGAACCTCGAGCATAGCGAGCTCTCTCTCTTGAAGTGGGGTAGACGAGGTGTGCTCTCTCTCTCTCTCTCTCAGCTTGGAGAGACGGCGTGCTCTCTCTCTCCATCGGGCTTTTGCATGAGAAGAAGCCAAGCAAAGAGGCAAAAGGGCGTCAAAGAGCAAGAAGAGGAAGAGCTCCCTCTCCCTCGCTCTCATCATCAAAGCAAGAAAAAGATTGGAGAGCTGAAGAGCCATGGGTGAAGCTTAAGAGAGCTTTGGCAAGGAGCTTGACCAAGAAGCTCTTGAAGCTTGAGCAAGCCAAGGTAAAAGGACATTCCAAGCAAGGTTGAGATAAAACAAGCAACCAAGATCGGAGCAACCAAGGCAAGAAAGGCAGATCAAGGTCGAGGCTTGAGCAAGCCGGCAAGGGAAGATTTGAAGCAGGATACCGTCTAAGAACCAGGGCAAAGAAAAAATGAAGTCTCTCTCTCATCGAGCATAAGATGAGCGGCCATGATCAAGAAGGTAAGGAGAAAAGGAGGTTAATCAAGGAAAAGGAGCATTGCAGAAAGCTCTTGAGTGCTATCTAAGCAGGGAAAGACCGACATAGAAAGATAAAGTTTACAGAATCTAAGGTCAGTTGAGGTAGATAAAGTGACAAGAGGACATTTCCATCATTGTCATCAGCTAAAGTTTGATTAATCATTTTGTTAAGCCCCGTGGCGTTAACGGGCCGGTTAATCTTGTAAAACGGGAGCTTAAACTCCTAGTTATCAGATGATCCGAGTGATGGTGCTGCTAACAGCCTGCCTTGGCTAAGGATTAGCTTGTACTCAAGTGTTAATCAATTAATTGATGATTACGGTGATTTCTAGATTCAGTTACATCTGTTGTTCTTGTTCTCTCTCTCCACAGCCAGAGGCCCGGGGCTTGCCCAGCTTACGTAGCGAGCACATATCCCCGGACATCTTTGGTGAACCCGACGTGAAACGAGCCGTGGTGGGAGGTAAAAATGGGGAATTTAGAGCAGATGATGAAGATGATTGCATAGTTAAGTGCAAATTGAACGATTTTGATGAGAAGTCAACAGTTCCAAATTTTTCAAAGACGCTTCAATTGGTTCAAGGATCTCTGCTTGAAATAGAGACCACAAAGAAGAAAAATCAAATATCATGAAGCTTTGGATACAACTTTAGATGCAGTATACGATGAGAGATGACTCTTTGATGGATACGATCCAGAGGGATACCTAGAGTGCTATGAGTTGGAGACCAAGGTAAGAGGGATACCAGAAGAGTTGATGATCAAATCTTTTGAGAAATTAGTGAGTTCAGATGTGAAAGAGAAAATTCAAGAGGTTACCAGAGCCTGCAGCGGAAACTGGGAGTATTTCAAACAAGATATGGTACAGGTAAGTTATGAGCAGTATGAATGCTATCAAGAACAGAGTGCAAGTCTATACGACTACGTAGATATTCGAGGACAAGTACGATCAAAGTTAGAAGCTGTGATTGATGAGCTTATTGTGAGGTTGCTACCTTCTTATAGGCTAATGATGAAGACATAGTTGAAGCTAAGTATGAAAAGTTGAGATTTGCAGATGCCTTACATGAAGTAGAAGTCCTTGAGGGTGAGTCTCTACAGCCTCAAATTACACAGGGTGAATTTTTCAAAGAACATGTACCTGTAATACAGGAAGAAAAGAAGTCACGGGATCAAAACAAAGAATTGGCTAAAGATCAGGAAGAAATTGTGCACGTGAATGAGTGCAGCCATGTTCAAGTAGACATGTAGGAAGATTCAGTTACAACTGATACTTTGGCTATTGAACCAGAATTAGAGCAATTTTTTTTTGGTACAAATTCTACCATAGAGGTGATTGATGATACTAATACAAGTTTTGTCAAAGAGTTGATTAATGATACAGATGTCATAGGTCAAAGCAGGGCTGCTGTTGAGAGCAGCAAGACCATGGTTTTTGGTATACCAGATTTATCGAATTTGGATGTACCAGATTTTGAGCACTTGGCTAAGCAAGAGTATGTGCTTGAAGATCTAGATAATGTTGATTCAGAGGGGGTGCATACTCCTTCACTAACAAGTTGTTGTGAAGCACAGCTACCAAATTGGAAAACTGATCTCGAACTTGATTATGATGATTCAGAGGGGGTGCAGACTCCTTTGACACGCTTCTATGACCTAGAGCTACCGATCTGGTAGACTGATCCTGAATTTGATGATGGTGATTTAGAGAGGGAGAAAACTTCTTCTCTATCGAGAATTTGTGACACAGGACTCACACTATGGCAGAATGATCATGAATTTGAGGACGCTAATTTAGAGGGGGTAAATAGTGAAGTGCAATCTCTTGATGTTGAATATGATTGGTTTCATTGTGCCGATGATACATATAGGGCAGTAGATAAAATTTTCAATGTGCATGCGGAACTTTGTGCTATAGAAGTGCAAAGTTATCTAGATGAGGGTGAAAGACTTGAAGAGTAGTTTACTACAGATGCGTTTAGTATGCATGTCATATGTGAAAATCCTCGTTTATTGTAGCAACCTGAGATGTACAGGATTGAGGAACCTTCTCAAGCGGTGGACCTAGATCTTATGTTCTTATTGGAAGAAGCTTTGGAAGGGTTCTCAAATACAAATGCTAAGGATACCAATCAATGTATATTCATGCATGAGAAAGTTTGTTCAGATGCAGTTGATGATGATTTGATGCAGTTGTTACATGATGCACTACTTGATTTTGAGCCTCTACGAGATAGAGCATGGTTTTCAGATGCATCTTTTGAGCGTAATGAAGAGGATTTTAACAGAGACTTGATGTATTCAGATATGGATGACTGGGATTCTAATACTAGTGAGAGTGAACCTGTGATTGATGATCGACAATTGGATGAGCCAATTGCACAGGGGATATGGCAATATCTGGTGCTGCCTGATGCTATATGGAATCTCATGTTACCCTATGATGTAGGGGATATTGAGCTAGCTTTTGAACAAGGAGGTGACAGATATATGCAATGGTCTGGGGCAATGGACTTATATGCCATATGATCTAGGCGGTTTGCATGAAGACTTGTGGGTTAATATATGTTTATGCTATATTGATTGGAAATTCTTGTATTTTCCCTATAATCCTGGAGGATGGTGCAAAATTTTAAAGGAATGCTCACAATGGGGCAAATGATTGGTTTCCCGTTTGATCCCGGGGGCTACTAAAGTGCGAGTTGTAGATTTGAAGAGTACCAGCTATCTGATGTAGCAGGTTGCATGGTACAAGGTTTTGTTTTCTAGATTATGCTAAGGCAGAATAGTTTTGGTTATGAATTCAATAAGCTTACATGGCTAGCTTCCAATTGACTTCTTTGGACAATTGATGAAGTGTCTTCACATCTTTTGAGTTGGTTCTGCTACCAGAACTTGAGGTAAAGGACTTGATGGCCATTCCGTGTGCAGACAGAGTAAGGAATATTTGAGCTTGATGGTTTCCTTAAAGAGAGATTAATGGTCAAGCCATGTGCATCATCAACTGGAGCACTTGAGTCTGGCGGGGTTCACTAAAAAAGTTATCCATGATTGAATGCTTTGAAGATACGGCAGATACATTTTGGAGATTTTTGATGGGCAACTATCTGATGATTAAGCTAGAACATTGATGATAGGGTATAAGACTTATTTCAAATTTTTTTCATATGTTTACCAGTCATGTGATTCTGATGATGGAAAGAGCTTCAGGTACCTTTAACAGATGCAAATTGAAGTGCAGTTGGCACAGACCGCAGGCTGTGCAGGTTCAGAGGGGGTGGATGTCGTGCAGATCCGCTGCCATGTAGAGAAAAAGAGTAGAGAAATTCAAGCTAAGCTTCTTTAAAGCCTACAGCTTTAGTGAGCAGTGATCAAGGCTTGCTAACAAGCGAAGCTGAATGATTAATGTATGCCAGATGCGGCTTTAAAGGGCCAACTGATGCCTTAATGATGCTAAAAAGGAGTATGTTTGAAGTGAGCATAGATGGAAGATTATGATCTAGAATTGCAGTGCTTAAAGTTCTCTACCGGCCTGTCTTTACGGCTCGTCGATAGGATCTACGGTGAAGAAGTTATGGCAGTTTGAAGTTTAAGTCGATTGCAGATCCGTACCAGATTGAGAAACTGGAACTGAGGTGACATAATTGAAAGGAATGCATGGGCTTGAAGTGATCAATTTGTGGAGTGCATCGGTCTTTTCAGATCAGTGATCGGAGTTCCAATCGCCAAGATATTGGCCGTTAAAGATCCATCGGGGGCCGGTTCGTACGGTGTTCCATCTGGGAAATTTTAAGCTTCAGTCAGGTTTTGGCAACTGGAATCTTATCCGGTATTTCAATTCTTGCAGTGCACTGTTAACTGGTGCTTCAATTAAATTGTATTTCATGACCAGCTAATGAAGATACGACTGATGTGCTGAGTCCCTTGGATGATAAATACGCTTAGTGGATTAAGCTTGAGAAGCATTAAAATGTCATGCTTTGCAATGCCTTGCGAATATGCATGACAACTGTGGTGCCCGACAAGGGCCTAAAGCCGCCAATGAGTTAATTTGGCTGCCCAAAGGCAACCAAAGGGAGGTCGGCCGCCCAAAGTCTCACTGAATGGCCGCCCAATACATTATTAAGTGTGTGAATAAAAGGGGAAAGAAGGGCATGGCGATGGTAGACATCGAAAACGAACAAGGAAGGGAAATGATTGTGCTCACCCAGGCTGCAACAATGCTTGGGAGACTACGAACATGAAGAGGAAATCACTCAGCATCTCATGGCGATCATTTTCGGCATTACTCCCGCCATGTTTTGTGCTGGTCAACTCTTGCCTTGCCACGTCTGCAACGTGCGTTCCTATGCAATGACGCCGGCACTACTGCTTAGGGAAAAATAGAGCTATTATTAGGGACACTTTTGCATGCGGGAGATAGCAAAGAATCAAGGAGGGCATAACGAGGAGAACGAAGGGAGTCGAGGGAGGAAGAAGGGCTCCGGAAGAAAAGCTTGGAACGAAGGGAGAGAAGGGAGGAACCTCGAGCATAGCGAGCTCTCTCTCTCGAAGTGGGGGAGATGAGGTGTGCTCTTTCTCTCTCTTTCGAATCTTGGAGAGACGGCGTGCTCTCTCTCTCCATCCGGATTTTGCATGAGAAGAAGCCAAGCAAAGAGGCAAAAGGGAGTCGAAGAGCAAGAACAGGAAGAGCTCCCTCTCCCTCGCTCTCATCCTCGAAGCAAGCAAAAGCTTGGAGAGCCAGACAGCCATGGTTGAAGCTTAAAAGAGCTTTGGCAAGGAGCTTGACCAAGAAGCTCTCGAAGCTTGAGCAAGCCAAGGTAAAAGGACATTCCAAGCAAGTTCGAGATAAAACAAGCAACCAAGATCGGAGCAACCAAGGCAAGAACGGCAGATCGAGGTCGAGGCTTGAGCAAGCCGGAAAGGGAAGATTTGAAGTAGGATACCGCCTAAGAACCAGGGCAAAGCAAAAATGAAGTCTCTCTCTCATCGAGCATAAGATGAGCAGCCATGATCAAGAAGGCAAGGAGAAAACGAGGTTAAGCAAGGAAAAGGAGAGTTGCAGAAAGCTCTTGAGTGCTATCTAAGCAGGGAAAGACCGACAGAGAAAGATAAAGTTTACAAAATCTAAGGTCAGTTGAGGCAGATAAAGTGATAGGAGGAAATTTCCATCATCGTCATCAGCTAAAGTTTGATTAATCATTTTGTTAAGCCCAGTGTCGTTAACAGCCTGGTTAATCTTGTAAAACGGGAGCTTAAACTCCTAGTTATCAGATGATCTGAGTGATGGTGCTCCTAGCAGCCTGCCTTGGCTAAGGATTAAGCTGTACTCAAGCGTTAATCAATTAATTGATGATTACGATGATTTTCAGATTCAGTTACATCTGTTGTTCTTGTTCTCTCTCTTTCACACCTTCCATAGCCAGAGGCCCGGCGCGCCTGCCCGACTCATGTAGCGAACACATATCCCCCGACAACGCGATTGAAGACAAAGAATTTTTTTGAAAGTGCCCGAAACTGAAATTCATGAGTACCTATATGTGGCTTATGTTTCCATGATTCTAATGAGTACTTGCACGCAAGAAATAGACATTGTTTGATACACCTACAACCATAAATAGCTCATAGATGATTTAGCACGCATGCTCCATTTTGAGTGGAATGCTTGGTGTTGTTGCATAGATCTTTATGAGTCTATCACAATGGTACAAACGGATCCCCAATGCGAAGAGTGAGTAGGAACTAGCATCAGGATGAAGCTCATGCTCTCTCTCTTTCTCTATCACACACAGTCGACGACAGCACAAAACCTTGATTAAGATGAAAGATCTTTTACAAAATGACCTAGGTATCTTATATACTAAGGCTACCATAGGTTAAACCAAAATAGAGTTCAATGGGTCAAATGGCTTTGTATTTACAGTCTAGAAGTGTCATTGCACCCCGGCTTCTGCAGCTACTCATTACAATGATGTTTTTAACCATAGTTCGCGTCATTTCATAATTCTCAAAAAAGAAGAGTTTGGTACAAAAATTGAGTTATGTCATATTGTTGACCCATGGTAAACACTCCCCCCCTCCGAATTCATGTCGTCTCTGACACGACCTGAATTTCAATGTCGGTGTGGTCTTTGTTGTCATTTTTTCTTTTTTTTCTCCCCTTCTTGTACATTGTCTTTCAGATGCCTCTATAAACTGCTTACTAGAATCTCTTTTGATGCCCAATGCTTGTTGGCCTCACTATAACTGTAGGAATGACTTAAGGCTTTGAGTCTTCAATTGTCTACCTTTTGTGTCTTCTCTTATTCATTAGGGGCTTCTTTGTTCCTGCATCAAGGTGATCAAAGTTGCATTTTCCATTGTTAGCTTTTGCGTGTTGTGTAAATCATTATATTGCTTCTACTTGATACATGAATTAGTTAAAGCCTGACAAACCCCATTTAATTCCCCAAGTTATTAACTTGCTTCAAAAAGGTCTTATACAATATCATTCACGATAGATGACCATCTATGAGATACCATTGTCCATTTGTCCTTAGAACTTATATACATAATGTATAGGGTATGTAGATGGCTATCATGGATTTAGATTTGAAAATTGCATCTTTGGCTAGGGGTTAGACTTCTATCCTTTTTCAAATTTTCTTCACCCTTATCTTGTATTCTCTATTCATAGCCTACTGGCAAAGTTTGGCTTGATTTGGACTTGTAGTTGTCTTTCTATGCTAACTTTTTGGGTTTTTGTTTTGAAAACAATTGATAGGAATCTCTAGCACGTTATCGTTACCAAACATGAAATGCATTATACCATGAGCATCCTCTAAACATGTAGAACCAATTTTGATGACCAAAATTTGGCTGCTAATTTCTCATAGAGACATCTATCACAATAGATGACTGAATTGTCATTTCTGCCCCTTTTTTTTGTTAGTACTGCTAGTCCCTTTTGTTTGTTAGGCTTCATTAAGTCACATACAAGATAGAAGATTAGAAGTATAAAGATCTTCTTCCTATATATGGTCATTTAGTTGCATGAAGTGTCTGACAAGCAATTTTACACTTGATGGGTGCTTTCTTTTAGTCGCATCACCAAATTTATTTGTCCTTGTAGGCCATCCCAAAGTTTTATGACCGTTCTCAGTCATTTTTGGCCTTATATTGTTATTGAAGATTGATCAACATTCTTTTCTTACCTCTAGTCAACAATATAGCCTTGTGCATATGGCTTTTAAGACAAACCTCGTCAAGTTTCATCATTTCCATGTATCTTCTTCTCTTCAGTCTTTTCTTCATCTAGATTATGAATTTTTTCCCATGTTTTTCTCAAGAAAATCATAAAAAATAACTAAATAAAACCAAAAACTAACTCAACAAAAAGAAAAATCATTCAAATAGAATTCTAAACGCTATGTATATTGTACACATGTCCCTAGGGACTCATATATGGATTTTGTCCCCGTACTCCTTCTGTAATACTATTATGAGGGCATATACTCTGAATTTTGTCAAAACATTACCAAAATCAAACGTAAAAATTCAGTGCAGCTCACAAAACATTGCCTCTTAATATTCATAATATAAGGTCCGTGTTGAGAATGCCTCCCCCTCCTATTTGGAGTCCTCCTGTGGACGACAGGGTATCATGAAAGGGTATGTGCTATGATTGGGCAATTAAATATTGTGCCAATGCAGGCCTTGTAATGTAGCCCTAGTATGTATATACATTCAATGCATGCAAAAAATTTATGGTGAGCAAGATGTGGGTATAAGCAATTTTCTTATTGGCATTTGCTTGCTAGGCTACTTATTCTAAGCAAGGTGATGGTCTTTGAAGCTCTTGTACCGGTTGTAGAGATTTTTTGAAGGCTTACTTATCTGTTTTATGCTTCTTTGAGATCCATTTTGTCTTTGTGTGGTTGCACTACTAGCCATAGGGGGGGTTTGTGAGGGACTAATAATTGACAGACGTCATTTAACCGATGACGAATGCGTCGCATAGACGAGGTTTATTTCGTATAAGCAAGGATATATATATATTTATTTATTTATTTAAAATGGCCGTTGCATACACAACGACTGCCGTTGCATAATCGACACCCAAAATTTTATGCCGTCGCATAATCGACACCTAAAATTTTCCTTGCTTAAACAATGTAGAGTAGCGAGGCTCGTAGCGACGCATGCACACTGCCATGCGAGGTACTTCTCCTATGCGAGGCGATTTTATAATAGTCCTGCTCGCGCCTTTGAAATGTGACTCGCGAGAAACAGAACAGCGCCACAAGCTCTCCACGGTAGCTATAGACCGAACGAGGGACAGGTACACACTGCCGTAGCAACGCATGCACACTGCCATGCGAGGCACTTCTCCTATGCGAGGCACTTTTATAATAGTCCTGCTCGCACCTTTGAAATGTGACTCACGAGAAACACAACAGCGCCACAAGCTCTCCACGCTATAGGCCGAATGAGGGGCAGGTACTTAAACCCCTCCCCCCCCCCCCACCCCCTACCCCCAGTGTTGGCCAATATTGTTGTGCCTCTTTGCAATGATAGCCTCACGAAAAAGCGGATCCTTTGTTAACCCTCACGGCTCACGGACACCCTATCACCTACAACGGATGTTGTATTATGTACTTGGTAGAGTCAGGTACCGGGCTTGTCGGTCCAATAGGAAAAGGGTAAGAGTGATCGTCGATGAGAGGCTCACTCTAACTGGAACATTCAAGGGATTAGTTGGCTAAGCATGGGCGCCCAAGTGTGAATGGGGCGAGCTCATATAAAAGTTAACTAAACCTAAAAATCACTCATTCTCTCATTTGTGCAATTGAAGAGTGCTCTCGCTCCATCTCCATCTTCTTCTTCTTCTTCATCTCCTTGTGTGTGTGTGTATGCGTGAGAGAGAGAGAGAGAGAGAGAGAGAGAGACAGAGAGAGAGAGAGAGAGAGCATTGCGGCGGCACGACGACGGCGAGGCGGTTGAGCGCGGTGTAGCGGCGTCTCCCTCTTCTTTGCGGCGAGGAATCCTCCACGACAGCAAGCGTAGAGCGGTGAGTGACACACCATCGCCATCTTTGAGATTACTAGTTTAGGCTTGTTGTGTGCTTGGAGCCATTTGTGGCTCGCACACAGTGTATTGGCAAGTTCCTTGCATTGACACTACGACATACGCGCACATTTTTGGCGCCATTGCCGGGGAATGCCATACACTAATCTTGAATGGCACTGTGTGCTTCTTTTGTGGTGCAATTTCAATTGGAGGAAAGGTAGGGAAAGAAGGTGTGTATGTTGAGAAGAAGGATTTTGTGTTGCTATTGTGTATTTCTTTGTTAATGAAGTTTTAAAAGGTTACTGTATTTTCTCTGTGCTAAGGTATTAGTATTAAGGTTGTTAGTTCTGTGTAATGTAAAGTACAGTAAGTAGGAAGTAGATCTGTGAGAGCTAATGAAGTGTGTTAGTGTGTAACAGTAGGTGTATTAGTTGTACGTAGGTAGGTAGAGTGTGTATGTGCTCGCGCGCAGGCCGCGGAGACCTTCTCCCAAAATTTTAAAAAAATAAAAATTAAAATAAAAATAAAAATTGAAAGGTAGGACCAGGATCGGGAACATCTCCCAGACCCAAGCCCAAGCTCATGCTCAGGCTTAGGCCTCAGTCGCCCTTTAAAATTACGAATTTTAGCTTCATACGTAGCTAAAAATTGACTTTTTTGAGGACCAACAGAGCTTCAAGTGACCGAATGTTGTGTTGTAAAGCACACCATGACCCTCTGAGTGATACGCTCGTTTTGAGCTATCACACCCGTTAATTAAAAAAACCGATCATAAAAAAACATTAAAAAAAAACGAGTGAAAACGGACGCCTAAAAAAGTAAGCGGATAACATTCGAGGTTATTTGCCGACGCTTGAAGGGTGCCAAAGACACATGCATCTGTGCTCTGGTCGTGTGCTAGAGGCGGAGCAACTAGAGAGAATTTCGACTTACGGGAGTTCTCAATATCCACCTACCTTAGGTTCCGGGCCCTCGGCGGGGACCTAAGGTAGTAGAAACCAAGACCCAAACATAGCGGCTAGTGACTCTTCCTTTGACTACGACGTCATGGAGGGTTTTCCAATTCCTAATCCCGATAGCTCAAGCCAACACATGTATGCCATGGGCCCACGGTCCGGGCCGAGCGTGCTTAGCCACTTGAAGGAAACCTTTAGTAGAGCCACTTGCTCCGAACATGGAGCTAATTATGTAAATGAGGGGGGTGGGGAAGTAAATTCTCCATTCTTGACCAACGTAGACCCTATACCCTTAGAGAATGTGCACGTGAATACTTCATTCACTACACCTCCCGACTCTTCAGAGTCATTTCCCTCTCAGGTCATATTACCCGATGGTAGAAGCCTTGCCGAAGTGCAAGAGGTTGAGCAATATATCATTGCGGCTAGGGAAAAGGAAGTCGAGCGCTTACGCAAGGCGGAGCAACGAAGAGAGTTAAAAGCGAAAGCCCCTATGTCAATATCCTTGGTAAGAGAGCAATCAAGTGCTCCTGACTTAGCAACCGCTAAGGGACAACCTCTAGAGAGCAACATAGCATCTAGCTCAAAGGACACCCCTAGCACCTCAATCCTAGGTGGAGCGTTCTTAAATGAGAACTGGGAGTATGAACTACAAACGAAAACTCTAACCGACCTATACACAGGTGATAGCTATCACGTGGGTTGGTTAGATGTCCTACAATACACAATGGGTGCTACTAGTGTGGAGGATCAACAACAAAGAGTTTGTGAGGTCATCCATAGGGTCATTGAGTTAGAGAGACAGAACAAGGGGATCAACATGCCTTCAACGGGTCTCATGAGATTCTTGGATACAGGGAAGGCTAAACAACCGACCTTATCGCAAATGGAGACTCCCTTGGTAAGTCCAATGGATCCCCCATATGTTGTTTTGCCAGGGGTCTCAGTGCAATCTGAACCCACAAGTGATAGCTTTACCTTTCCAAGTCTAGCTCATCTTTCCCTTGATGACACCACGGCTACCATGACTACCCCAATAATGGGCATTCCCAGAAACACGCCATGGAACTCATTTGTTAGTAAAGCACCACTACATGGTAGCTCAATGCCTGCAACAGGACCTACAAGTGTGTACCAATCGTATGCACCCATGGGTCCTCGTACTCATGTAGTCCCTACCCCTCCCATTTTTTCAACAACGTATGCTCCACAACCACAACACCCAAGTTCTTATTTCCATGGGACTATACCGGCTAGCATTAGCATGTCATATCCGACGTTTGCTATGGCTAGGGGCACACATATGAACTTTGGGCAACCACATGGCACAACAGCGTACCAAACGTGGAACCCAAGGGCTTCTTATGCGCCAAGCCCAATGCCAATACCTACTCCACATGTAGTCTCTGGAGCGCCTTCACCCACGGTTCCTCCTCACTTAGGTGACTTGGCAACATTTACTCAAGCTATTGGTCGATCTATTTTGCTGAGAATATGCGTAACACGCATGATAGAGAGCCTAGAAGTAAGGTAGTACAAATAGCCAAGCTCACACAAAAATTTAGTGGAGACGGGGATGTGAGAAAGCATATCGAAGTGTTTGAGGAAATATGCGATTCTCTAGGAGATCACAATGACCTGCATAAGAGTAATGCTTTAAGCCTAACCTTAAGTGGGAAAGCAAGGGACTGGTATAGAACCCTAAGGGTGGAAGAAAAAACGATTTACCCTACTCTTAGGAGACTGTTCTTCAAAGAATACATACGAGAGGGAGTACTTTGGGGTGTAGCCTCTCAGCTCCAGAAAGCCCAACGAGAGGAAGGAGAGTCGGTGAGAGATTTTATTAGTTGCTTGAAGCATTTGAATTCTCATTGTAATCCAAATGAGCGCTTCAATAATAATCAATTTCTTGATAGATTCATTAGGGGGTTATGACATGAGGATATCTAAAATGGCTTAGTCATTAGAGGTATCACCCCTTGGGAAGCAGTCACCACCAATGCTATCCAATTGGAGGATAATTTAATGATTTAGGGAGAAAGAGTGTCTGTTGAACCTAAATCTATTAGCTCGCAAGCATCAAGGCATTAGCCAATGACCCTAAAGCCTATTGCTAACGAGCCAAAGATATCTGAGATGACTTTAGTAGATCTCACCAAGGCTATTCAAGAGAGACTTAGAGACAATCATGCTCCGCAAACTAATCATATGTATCCAAGAAGGGAGCAATAATGGTGCTCAGTGTGCTATGGACCACATAATACCAGTGAATGCCCTACTTTTAGAGTAAAATTCAATGGGAATTACAATGCTTGTGAAAGGTATGGTCATCAAGCTAGGGATTGCATAGTATTTAAGCGCGCAATGGACAATAGACCAACCTTAGCATGGATAGACACAACTCGAGTGCCTGCACTGATGCCGACCCCACCTCTTGAGCAAACGTCACAACACATGGTCCCTAGGGTCCAAAATGTTGTTCAAACAACACCCTTACCACCTCCAGTGCTAGGACTTCAACCACCACATTCGAGAATCACTTCTATGAATCAAGTGGGTTGTGAGTCATCTATTTCTTGTTTGGAAGGCTGTGAGGAAGATATGGACCTTAATATTGCATATGGTTTGGATGTGCTTGAAGAAAGTCAACAATACTACATGGAGGACTATTGGGGACAAGTCAAACCTGTATATCAAGTAGCTGCTCTTGCCGCAAGAGGCCAAAATATCAATTACACTGCTAAGAGACCACCTCTTCAATGTTATGAGTGTGGAGGTCCACATCGTGTAGCGGAGTGTCCGATTAGGCTACAAAAGAATGCCACACTAATGCAAACCAATCAAGAGAGCACGTCTACAAAGCTGATACTCATGTGTAATCAATGTGGCATAGATCTTTTGATTGTCCAATGTCCAAATAATCCAAATGCACCAAAGATCAAGCCATTAAACTTTATTGAAGTTACCGAGGAGCCATCACAAAGTACACCTGTTGTACCTGTAAACGTACTCACACGATCGATGCTCCAAAAACAAAATTATATTCTTGAGGAAAGAGACACGGCATCCATTGCCGAATCTCACAAAAAGAAGAAAACGCGAAGGAAGAGATCGCAAAAAGTAGTGAATTTAGACCCCAGTTCAAAGACCAACATAGGGACTGGTGACGACCCCGTATATATGAACGACGCTGAAGAGGATTCTGATTCAGGTGAAACCATGGAGACCAAAACATCCACTAAGATAGAAACCAACAAGGAAGATCTTCATGAGCCACAATGGCCAGGATCTAAGAAGAAGATAGGAACTTATCCAAACCCTACAGAGGAGATCGAGCGAATCAAGCAATTAAGAAGTTTGGTAGAAGATACCCTAAGGGATCTAGAACGAGCACTTAGGCAGATCCAAATTACAGACACCGTGTTCCCTACGCAACAACAACCTCACTAAGTCCATAGACCCTTAACCATACCTAGTGTCATCCAAGAAGAAAGTGACTTAAAGTCATGGGAGAGTGGGCGTGCTCACTTCTTGATGGAAAGAATGTTTATAGAGGGACTACTTGATCGTATCGAAGAAATGGAGATCCCATCTTCCACACGTCAAGGGACTCAAGGCCAAAAGGTGCCATTAAACATTTCCAAATTCATGGATTTCATGTCTTCAGAAGTTAGAACCACCATCATGTCCAAACTATATAAAGACCATGAGCTAGTCTCAGCTCTTCGAGCCTTCCTCAATGGAGAACTAAAGTTT
This sequence comes from Adiantum capillus-veneris, assembly GCF_014529385.1. Classification (NCBI taxonomy): domain Eukaryota; kingdom Viridiplantae; phylum Streptophyta; class Polypodiopsida; order Polypodiales; family Pteridaceae; genus Adiantum; species Adiantum capillus-veneris. Next base: position 140,688,299 of record NC_140945.1, read on the forward strand.
GGGCTACCAAAATTTACACAGATGGATGGAGCTGGGGAGATGCCAATAGAGGAGGAACACTTAGATCCACAACCCAACCTAGATGAGAACCTTGTTATAGAAATACCTGTTAACAAGTTGGGACAATACTTTGAGGGTGATGAATCCAATGCGACCATACCAATCACTACTAAGGGATTAACTGTGAAGGGAATCCTTGATGGTGGCGCTGGGGTTAGCATTGTGACTAAAAATTGATGGGAAACTATGGGAAGATCTCACCTTGCGACCACAACCATAGTAGTGGAGATGGCCAATGGGTCTATTGTTAAACCTATTGGGATGCTAGAAGATCTCAAGATCAAGGTCTTTGGACATACCCTTATGTGGTCTTGAAACAAGAAGAGTACTGGTCATGTGGTTATTATGGACAATGTTTTGATTGACAGTACCCTGTCTTAAGTTTAAAGATGTCTGTTTTCTAAAAGAATGCTTTTAATGCTGTCTTTAATAATTGATTGAAGGAATTACTATGACGGAAAGTTAAAAGTAACTATTATTTTAAGTATGTGATAGTAATTAGAAAACAAAAGAATCATGTGTGAGTGCAGGGTGGTAAGTAGGGATTGACTAAGGTTGTGAATCATGGACGGGTGGACCTTATTAGTCAAGTAACTATCCATCCCCGCGCACTAAAAACGTTTGGAAAACATCTTCACTTGGAAGAGGAGTCCACCACTGGCTGTGCCCTCACATATGTTAGGGGGAAAAAAGCGTTGGTTGAGGATACCTTAGCCCAATTTGTGGAAGTTATAGGGCCAAAATAGTTTTTTTGAACTTTTAATACGTTGTCCGTTTCTGCTGCGAGATAGGACTATGTCTTCTTCTAAGGCTATAGACCCAAGCCATTGTCAATGGTAAAGGTCTATTCCTTGGATTTTTCTTGTTCGGAGACTCTGGTTTTTATCAGACCTAGAGACCTTTCAAGGATCCCATCTTGATCTTGGTATTGGTGGGTTGGCGATCTCACATTTTCACTTGTATGCACCTTTCCTAGCTTTAGTTGTCCCTCTTCCAAAAAGAGTGCGTATGAAGTGGTATCTCACCTCAATGTGCTTTGTCCTTGAATGAAAGGCTGAGTTCTTCGCAAGATGGATAGCGCTTTGGCTATCACTGTACAAGACACAATTGTCTTGTTTGAATCCAAGCTCTTCTAAGAATCTGTAAAGCCACATAATTTCTTTGCTTGCCTCCGTCATTGCTACATACTCTGCTTCCGTTACAAAAAGTGAGACCACTTTCTACAACTTTGAAGCCCAGCTTACTGCTATGCCTCCAACCGTGAAGACATAGCCAGTAGTGCTCCTTTGAGTATCTTTGTCACCTGCCATATCTGCATCAGCATACCCTTCTAAAAAAATATCAGCTCCTCCCAAATACAAAGCATTTTTTGTTGTCTCTTTTAGATACCTAAGTATCCACTTCACAGCTTGCCAGTGCTACTTATCTGGGTTGTCGATGGACCCACTCACAACTCCCACTGCATGTGCAATATCTGGCCTTGTCCAGACCATAGTATACATTAGAGAACCTACCACTGCAGCATATGGAACTTTAGATATATAGGCTATCTCCTCTTGTGTCTTTTGGCACGTATCCTTGGTTAGTTTAGAGTGACCACCCAAAGGTGTAGAAATTGGTTTTGCATTTTGCATTGCAAACCTTTCTAGTATCTTCTTGATGTAATCTTCTTAAGATAGCTTTATTGTCTTCTTCGTCTTGTCCCTTGATACTTTCATACCAAGTATCCTCTTTGCAGCACCTAAATCTTTCAGTGAAAAAGATTTAGACAGCTCCTCTTTTAGGTCTTTGATGTCCTGCATGTTAGCACTTGCAATCAACATGTCATCAACATACAACATTAGGGTGATGAACTTCCCATCTCCCAAATTCTTCGTGTAGACGCAGTGATCCGAGTTGCATCTTGTGAATCCATGATCCGACATCCATCGATTAAATTTTAAGTACCATTGTCTTGATGGTTGCTTCAAACCATACAAGCACTTCTTTAATCTGCAAACCATTTTCTCCTTACCTTTTACTTCATACCCTTTTGGTTGAAGCATGTAGATTTCCTCCTCTAAGTCACCATGAGGGAATGACGTATTTACATCTATTTGCTCGAGATTTAAATCATGAGTAGCCACAAGGTGTAAGACAAGCCTAATTGAGTTCATTTTTACAACAGGAGAAAATATTTCATTGAAGTCAATACCTTTCTTTTGAGAAAACCCTTTTACCACAAGCTTAGACTTGTACCTTTTCTTCCCACCTTCTTCTTCTTTCAGCTTGTACACCCATTTGTTTTGAAGTGACCGCTTACCTTTAGGAAACTCAACCAACTCCCATGTTTGGCTGCAATGTAGTGATTCCATATCCACTTGCATGCTCTTCGTCCATTCTTATTTGGATTCATGTTGCATAGCTTCTTCGTGTGATTCCGGTTCTCCAGAATCTAAGATTAAGAGATAATTGAAGGAAGGAACAAACCTTTCTAAAGGTCTACTTGCTCTTGTAAATCTTTGTGGATTAGGTTGAGGCTCCTCATTTGGTTGACGTTGTTGCACATTGTCACCGTTTGCAGTCCTTGAGTCTTCACTGTCCTCAAGCTCCATGTACTCCACCAGTTTCTTTTGTTTCTTTTCTTTCCAATTAATCTTTGTACATATTTTTTTCGTTAAAAATTACATCCATACTCCTTAAGATTTTACCATATTTAGGATCCCATAGGTGATACCCAAAGTCACTTTCTCCATAGCGAACGAAGAAACACTTTTTGGACTTTGCATCTAGCTTTGATCTTAGGCTTCTATCTATGTGCATGAAAGCCTCACACCCAAACACTTTGAGAAATGCATAATTCACTAGTTTATCTGTCCATGACTCTTCTGGAACTCCCCCATCGCCATTGGGGGTGACTGATTGATTAAGTACACAGACGTACTTACATCTTCTGCCCAAAGCTCAAGCGGTAGGCCTACATGTAGCCGCATGCTTCGTGCTCGCTCCATGATGGTCATGTTCATCCTTTCCTAAATCCCATTTTGTTGAGGTGTCCTTGGGTTTTTCCTTTGCTTCCAAATGCCATTGCTGGCACAAAATCTTTCAAAAGCTTGGCTACAATATTTGCCTCCATTGTCGAATCTGAGGCATGTAGCCTTGGTACCCGTTTCATTCTCCATAAAGGGTTCCCACCTTTGAAATTTGGAAAACAGATCGGACTTATTCTTCATGACATAAACCCATGTTTTTCTAGTCGCATTGTCTATGAATGCAACATAGTACAATGAGCCACCAAGTGATGGTGTACTTGCAGGATCCCAAACATCAGAATGCGCCAACTCAAGTTTTTTATTTTTTATTTCATTTCATGATTTTTGAAATTTTACCCACTTTTGTTTACCATAAACACAATCTTCATAGAACTCTAAGTCCACTTCTTTCAAACCTTGTAGAAGCTTCTTCGTTTGAAGGATTTGCATTCCTTTGGCACTCATATGCCCAAGCCGGTAGTGCCACACCGCACTATCAACTTCTGTGGTTGCTGCATAAGCTGAAGGTTGTGTGCTGATAGTACACAAGGAAAGTGTACCCTACTTTTCTACCTTGGCAACCACCAAAGATCTCTTTGAGATCTTCCACCATTTGTTTCAGAATGGAATGTTGTGACCTTTATTTTCCAATTGTCCTGTAGAGATCAAAATTTTATTTAAGAGAAAGAACATGCCTAACATCTTTAAGCTTCCATTCATTTCCGTTAGCAGTTTTGACAAAACCTGTACCTTTGCCGACAATCTTGCAAGCTTCATCATCTCCCAAGTATACATACCCAAAATTACCTTTGGTGTAATCTTAGAAATGTTACTTGTGTGGTGTCGCATGGAATGAAGCCCCAAAATCCACTATCGAGGAATTAGACACATTGTCTAATAAGAGAATTAGAGCATCTTGTCTACTTTACCTGCCACATTGGCCTCCGATGTTGGCTTGTTGTCTTGAGACTCAGCCTCCTTCTTCTTCTTGGACTTGCAATCCTTGTTGACGTGGCCCTTCTTGCCGCAATTCCAACATTCAAGAGCTGACTTTGTGCGTGACTTTCTCCGTCTTGAGCGGTCACGACCCTTTTGGTTTTTGAACCTCTCCTTAGGCCTTCCTCTTGTTTCCACTGACAGTGCAGCACTTGATGATTCTCTTGTCCTTCTCCTTTGTATTTCCTCACTTAGGAGAACACACACAACATCATCAAACTTAAGAATATTTGTGCCAGAAATAGAATTACTTGCAGCCATCACAAGGCTGTCCCAACTATCCGGTAGAGACGATAGTATAAGGAGAGCTTGCACTTCGTCTCATCGAAATTGATTTTCACTGATCGAAGTTGACTTATGTTTGTGTTAAAGTCATTTAGGTGTTCTGCAACAACTGAACCATTCTCTGCCATCTTTAGATTGAACAAGTGCTTCATAAGAAATACCTTATTGGACGCTGATGGTTTCTCGTAGAAGTTGTCATGTGACTTCATCAAGTTCTCCGTGTTCTTCATCTTCGAAACATTGAAGGCCACAGTTGACGCCAAGCTTAACCGGATTTCTCCTAGTGCCTTTAGATCAAGTACAATCCATGCTTCATCTGCCATTGTTGCGGGCTTCTTCGCAAGACCGCCTGGCAAATAGAGGTCCTTCTGGTAGAGATAGTCTTCAATCTGCATCTTCCAATCTTGGTAGTTTTTGCCGTTGAACTTCTCAATTTTGAGCTTCCCTTCCTTCTCCATAACTCCCACTCAATTCAAGGAATCCTTTCCTCGAGATACTTTAGCTATGAGAAAACCTTGCTCTGATACAAGTTGTTAAGAAATATGACGTAGCTAAATAGATATTTGAGTAGATTACTTACTGGAGAGAGAGAAATTTCATACACAAGAGATTATAGAGTAAAGAGAGAGAGAGAGTACACATGATATACGTGGTTCACCCAATGTGGGCTACTTCCACGGGAAAGAATCCACTCAATGGCTTTAGTACTTCAAAACACGAAGTAGTTTACAAAGGGATTGTACCCTTAATAAAGCTCCCACCTTGCTTCACTCTCACCACCTCACACCCACCTTGTTGCATCAACTTCACACTATGAATGTGTGTAAAAATGGCTGCCCTCTCTCATGAGAGGCAGCCATGTATAGCCGCCCTTATGTAAATAAGTCCAAATCGGACCCTCCAATCCGCTCATGTGTGGCCGCCCTTGAGAAGACAAGTCCGCTTTTGAATTCGGTCACCGGCCACCACCGGCCATTCACTACTGGCCACCAGCCAATTAACTGGTCATTTTTCAACCACTTTTGGACCGCCGTCCGACCATAATATTCCGGCAAAAAGGAATATTCCGGCGACTGGGTGTGATTTTTTTTTGTTTTCGACGAGTGATTTTTTTTTTCTGGCGCACGATGGCTTGTCCTTATAATGGGGGCCTTACAAAGGTGCGTTTTTAACACACAAAATAACAAGGGGTAAATCAGGCTCCGTACTTAACAAATTCAGAGTCGATCTCTCCCATTGTTGTCACTCCCAAGAAGAACGGCAAGTGGAGGGTGTGTGTCGATTACCATCCACCACTAAATGACGCCACAAAAAGAGATCACTTTTCCCTCCCTTTCAGGATGAGATACTAAAGGAGGTAGTTGGTCATGAGAAGTACACTATATGTGATGGGTACTTAGGTTACTTTCAAATAGGTATCTCATTGGAGGATCAATTGAAAGCAACCTTCATCACTCCTTGGGGTTGTTATGCTTTCAGAGTGATGCCATTTGGCCTAAAAAAGGCTCCTACAACTTTCCAATGCTTCATGAACATGGTGTTTCAAGCATTCTTTGGAAAGTCCATTAGGGTTTTTATTGAGGATTTTGCATTTATAGCTCAAAATAATTGCATCTACAAAAGGTAGAAGATGGTTTGAAGAAACTCTACGACATGGGAGGTCAACTCAAACCGAACAAGTGCCACATACATGAGGATGAAGTGATCTTGCTTGGTCATAAAGTTTATTACAAAGGTATTGAGGTGAATCCTTCAAAGGCAAAGGATCTTATCGAGCTCCCATCACCCAAGAATCTGAAAGAGGTCACCTCATTCATTCAAAATGTGAAGATATATGTCACGCTTCATTCACTTAGCCTCAGAGTTAGTTCACCCTTTGAAAAAGTTGACACAAAAAGTATAATTTACCTGGTTTGATGAGCTTGAAGAGTACTTTTGTAACATTAAAGTCATTTTGTAAGAGCTACCAACACTATGCCTCCTTGTTGCGAGTACACATTCTTTGTTAGCTCTAGTGTTTGGAAGGAAACAATTGGTGCAGTTTTATTACAACAAGATCCCCACAATATCAGGATGCCACCCATCTACTTTGCTAGTAGGGTCATGAATGCTTTGGAGAGAGGCTGCACGGAGACAGAACTCATGATGCTTTTTGTCATGTTTGCGGTACTGAGGAAGTTTAGATCCTACTTGCTACCAAAAACTTTTGTAATTCTCACTGCAAAAAAATTGTTCCCTTGGGTGTCAGCTCTGAGGAATCTTAGGATCTTAGTACTAGGATCTCAAAGTGGATTATGGAGTTGCAAGAGTTCCAATACTCTTTCAAGGTAGAAGATAGTGTGTGTGCACAATTGGCAGGGATTCTCACTTATAGGGTACATGAGAAGGAGATTAAGGTTCCTGAAGTAAAGACCCTACCATTGCCACCACCAAAAAGTATTCCTATACTTTTACCTTGTTCTTTGATGGAGTTTTTTGACGAGCCACAAGAAAAGCAGGGGGAGGGCTGGTGTTTCTCAACCCAAGTGGAGAAGTGGTCATGAAAGAGAAGGTCAATCTACTAGGTTCAACTAGCGACAATGAAGCAGCATACGACATACTACTTCATGGTTTGAAGATGTGCATTGGCCAAGGTATACAACGTCTCAGTGTAAAAGGGGATGCACTTCTCATTGTGATGCATGTTTTAGGCATTTGGGCATGCAAGAATGAAAGTCTAAGGAAAAAAGTTCGTATCATTCGTGGGTTGTTTAATCAGTTTTAATAAGTGCAATTATATCATGTTCCTAGGAAACAAAATGAAGATGCTGATCTACTTGCACAACAAGCAGTTACATGTGTTGAGAAAGAAGTGTAGGTCATCATGGTGGCAGTAGTTGTCAAGCAACCAAGATACCAGGGAGTGGAGTCACTCTCTCCCATTGTCTACAATGCACTTCTGTTCAATCACCATAGCCTTTAAACAAAGAGCAAGACTAGTTGTCTCACCTATATCCTTTGAAATGGAAGTCCAAAATTTGACTCTTATGTCTCTTAGTATTGAACCACTACTACCTGGATGTGTTGAAGTGGAAGAGGAATCACCTCCACCCCCAGGAGGATCCCACATTGTTGTTGCACTCTCTTGATCTTTTCCAGCCATCTCCACTTGAAATCCTCCTTCAAGAAATATTTAAACTTCCAAATTGATGAGATTTGTTCCTGGATGAGCTGGTCAATTTTTTGGAGGAGGAGATGGCCTTGGTTCTATGTTATGATCCACCACATAGCAATAAATAACATGTCTGGGATAGAGACAAAACCACTGTCTGAGTAACCCGTTTGGATGTTTTCTATACCCCTCAAAGGATGGTGCATAAGTACCTTTACTACATGCCACTATATTTTGTCTACATCTTTTTCCATCGCTAGGGGTGCCACTACATGTTACATGACTCCGTAGAGAGGTTCTTCTGATTGCCCACATATATTCATTGCTTTCCATTTCAAAACACAAAACTTTTCCTTCTCTTTGGAATTATCACTACCATCTGCTCCCCCTGAATCTTCCATGAAAATGATCTTCTTTGGCCTTCTGTGTGTTGTGTAGTCACATGTTTTTGCATTGTACTCTAGTCTATGTGTCCATTCATCCTCAAAATCAATCACACATCGATGAACCTAGCTTTTGGAAAACGGTTCCTTTGTCTCCTTCAAGTGGGGTGAGAGACTTATACATGGGTGTTCTAGATGTAGCCTCATTTACTACTCTTATCACTTGTCCTCGACCAGAGGAAATTCTTTTCTTGAGTATATCTAGTGAAGAAACCTTTCCAATATATTTACCTTGAGAGTAAGAAACTACCTTCGTGCTTTCTAGTATTGCATTTTCCATATCTAAAGTACATGCATGCTGCCGATACAATGAGATTTTGTTTTTGAACCCTTTGCCTGCAAGCCAGCTCCCATGCTTACTCCAGGCCAAGTTGGTTCTTGTAGTGTTTTCCCCATCAACACTTCTCTCTACTGTTGTCATGATACTCCCCCAATGTGCAATACACACCTCCCACTGACTCAACCAAGAGTTCATTGCAAGAATGTTTTTATCCATGCAGTTTCCATTGCACCACCATTGTTTAAGGAGACGAGACTCTACTGTAGGTGCCTCTCAGAGGGGGCTAAATGCCACTTTTTGCACATGTCTTTGTAAGTTTGTTGAGACAAAGAGACAATGTACTTTGTTGTGTGCCCTACCATGCTTTGTTTCTAGTGAAAAAGACAAGATCAATCTCGATGTTGTAGAACATTGTCTTTCCCACCGTTGAATACTGAGCAGACTGCATTCCTATTGGCTTGCGGTTCATTGGACATGACTTCATAAAAATACACTCTCTCCCATCCATGACCCTCCATAACTTCATTTATGCACTACCAAAAAAGGATTTGTGCTTCCATGTCTTCCTATTTTATCTCACAAGTTGCAATTTTGAGGAGATCTTGCATACTACAACATAAGACATTCATATTAGTATACATATTATTGGTTGTTTCTTAAGATACATCTATCTTGAGGAATACATGCCTAGAACAACAAACCTTGGATCATAAATGTGGAATGCCATGGTCACCCAATCCGCCACTCAATGAGTGTGATCAAAATACACCAAAGGGTGCCGAAGATATCCACATCCACTTCGTTGCATTTGATTAACCTAATCCAATCCAGATGCAACCAACTATAGACATCTTAAACAAAAATCACCTCTCCCCTTATGCTCCTTGCCCGATAAACATGCTTATGTGAAATAAATCACACCTACAATCCCTTTTCAGCTGTAGCAAGGAGTCCACACGGAAGGTCTCCGTTGTTGGCCCAGTTCTTATTGCTGCCATGGACCTTTGAAATCTGTATTACGGAGTTAAGTTACTTTGAAATTATATGCACAAATTGTAGAGAAACAAATAATCATCCTCACTGGCTGTCCTCCACTAAGAGACCCATTTCTTCGACAACATTTACAAATTCTTGCTCACCAAGTACATGCTAGAGCCCCCCTCTTGCATCAAAGTTGTGGTCACAGTTTGCTTTGCCGCACATATTTGTACTTTTTTTACGCCTGCATGTCTATCTACACTAAGAACTTCTTCAACCATTTATTTGGTTTTATCAATGAGTCCTTTTAGTGTAACAACCCTCATGTCATGTTTGTAAATTCCTTGATGTACCATCAGTATGCTCATTCGTTCATCCCTTGGCATAACATAATATACAAAGCAATCACATGTATGGAAACAAAGGGTGATTCTCCGTAATAATGTGGCAAGTAACCTTACCTCCAAGTCCATTGCAAAACTCCTCCATGAAAGGTAATCTTAGCATAATGCCATTGAAATGTGTTGTAAATGACTTTCGAAAATTAACCAATTTGGGATAGCTTTCATTAAGACACTTTAGGACACCTGCACAGTGGCTTTTGCGACACACTTCAGGAAAGCAATATTCAAGGTTTGCGGTTGGTCCAGTGATGTGGATCATACTTATGTTCCATAGCATCCTTTGGATGAACCTTTCCTAAGGTTGGTGGAAACTCAAACATTATGTTACCATGGTACACCTTTGGTATTTTTGACACTTGTTTGGTTTCTACTATCTTTGAGAGAAGCTTCGTCACGGTGTTGGGCTTCATTGTTGCGTTGAAAAATACCAAAATACTATTTGTTCTCCTTACCTTGGTTGAGTTCGGCAGTGTGTTCTCCCCAAAAAGTTGTTACTTTCTTGGACTAGTAAGGTCTATGCATGGAACTTCCACCAAAGAAGCAACCACACCGCTCAAATTTGAGACTGTGTCATCTTCGACTAGCACCATAAACTTTGTAGAGAGAGATATTTTGTCCACACCATAAAACTCCTCCCCCAGCCATGACAATTCCATGTAGAGTGGTGAATGTTTCTGGAGCAACATGCTCTTGTAGATATTTCACCCCAAAAAAAATCTTCCCATCGGTAAAGGGAAAAGCTCTTTCAAAAGAAGGGAAGACTATAATGCACGACATTGTAGTAGAGTTAAAACATTAAGCACTAGATTGAGAAAATGAGAGTGAAAGTGCTTAATTGTGTGTAGAAGAGTTAAGGGATTTTTATATTAATTCTAATAGTTATTAGTTTTATTTAATAATTTTGTGAAATCCAAATTCAATTAATTGTTTAAAATTTTCATTCTCTCTCCACTCCCCCCCCCCCTCTCTCTCTCTCTCTCTCTCTCTCTCTCTCTCTCTGTCTCCCCTTCTCCTCTGGGAAGCCCCCCCCCCCCCCCCCCCCCCCCCTCTCTTTCTATTCCACCCTACCTTACATGCCCCTCTCTCTCTCTCTCTCTCTCTCTCTCTCTCTCTCTCTCTCTCTCTCTCTCTACCTCCCTTCCCTTCCCAGTGGTAAGCCCCCCCTCTCTCTTCCCCCATGGGAAGAGCCCCCCTACCCCCCCTCTCTCTCTCTTCTCGTTGAAAGCATCCCCCTCCCCCCCTCCTCTCTCTCTCTCTCTCTCTCTCTCTCTCTCTCTCTCTCTCTCTCTCTCTCTCTCTCTCTCTCTTTGTCTCTCACTCACTCCCCCCCCGTGGGTTCATTAGGGCCGCGTGGCCCTCCACTGGTCCATGTTCACATAGCATGCCACACGAGGGTCTGGGTGGATATTTACGTGGAAGACGGGCAACCCGTAGTCCATGGGGGTAGCCACGAGTGGACCGCACCTCCCCCTAAAATAGCACCCTCGTCCTCCTCCCCCCTCTTCCCCCTTGACAAGAGATTCTCCCACAGCCCCCCCTTGACCAACCTCCCCCTTCACCAACCCCCCTCCGCCCCCTTGACCAAATCTGCCCCCCCCTCCCTCATTTTCCTATAAAAGGGACCCTTCCTCCCTTTGTTTCTTTCGTACTCTCACTCTCTACATACCTACCTTTATGTTAAGTTAAGTGTTAGTGACCTCCATCCATACTACCTCTCTCATTTCTTTATCCCTTTCGTATCTCTCTCCTTAAACCTTTGCCCTTTCTTTTAGTCATGTTTTCTTTTAAATTTCTAGAAAACCTTCTCCCCTCACCCTCAAATTTTCTATTCTCTCTTCTCTCACGATTAAACCTTTGCCCTTTTTTTCCATCAGTTTTTCTTTTAAATTTCTAGCAAACCTTCTTCCCCCACCCTCAAATTTTCTATTCTCTCTTCTCTCACTTTCAGCCTCCACCTTTTTTTTTGAAATCCATAAGCACCCCAATCACAAAGATAATGCCAATATTAACAAGAAAACAGTCCAAAGGAGTGTGCCGCCAAGAGGAGATGATGATCCACGCAACTCAAGAAGAAATTCATGTGTGCACACCACTCAAGAGAGTGGTTTCTCTCTCGTGACGACATCTGCAGTTGGAGTGTCTGTATTGACGGCAGTGCACGTACCTCCTTTGACGGATGTAGTCACATTGACGACTATAGAAGTGAAAAACATGGGTCATAGCCCTCTTACCAATCTCTTTGAATTTGTGGTTGATAGCCACATCTCATTAGTCTATATTGATACTCATGTTGTGCCATACAATCACATGTTGCCACGCATCCTTCTATGTCATCTTTTGGCCAATCTCGCCATCAAAACGAGTGATGATTGTGTGGTCGAACTAACGCCCTCTATAACCAAAAGACGTCACCGGACCAAGATGGCTCATTTCATTATGTTCAAAGCTTTTCTTGGATAATATCTTATACCATTCAATAGATGTGGCACTTATGGGAGAGAGTTAGTGATGTCAGTCACATTTGATGACCAAGTTAGAGACATTCTCGAGCTCTTTCACATGGAGGAGAAAATGTTCATTGTATAGGATGACAACCATCAGCTCCATGCATGGAGAGATTGGGCATTGTGTGAGTGGCTCGATGAATTCTCTACACCAAAGGTTGACTGCACAATTGTGAAGTGTGACCCTTCAGAGATGGCATACTTTTTGTTGGTGCTCTATGATCAACAAGTAAGTCTCATCACACTTCTATTTGTGCACTTGTGTTATTAATTGTTAATATAATATTATATTTAAAAATAGGGTGACAAGATTCCATGTGCCTCAAACCACTGTCCACGACATTTTTATGATGTAAAAATTAGCGCTTGCTGACCCACAATCCTTATTGGACAATTTCAATGAAGAAGATAGGGCAAAAGATGAGAGGGTATTTTGTGGCATGACAATGAATCATTCAAAATGGCTTAGACTACCTATGTCTTTGCTAGCACAACTACTGTGGAAGGTATTTCTAAATTTATAATACACATGAATTAGCTGATAAGTACTTTTTTCTTGGAAATCACTTTGTTTCGGCAATTTGTATTACAGGAAGAGTTCTAAGCAATGTATTGATTGAAGTCACATAATTTGTCAGCCAAGGGGAGTATAGAGTACCACATGCATGAAGAAGATAACAAGGCAAGCTATGATTTGGTTGTGATAGAGACCGATAACTTTTTTGTGTGCAAGGGGCTAGAGATAGCAGTCATAGACAATCCTGAGAATGGCACATATTGTTTCCAAAAATGCGTTCTTTTGTGGGTTGGGGAGAGAAGAGTTGCAAAATGACCCCCTTTTAGAGTCTTCAAGATTGCACGTGCACGCATTAGTCCTAGGAGTAAGTACTCTCTGGTTTGAAATCACTATTTTTTCTCCTTAAACTATTCAAAATGTTATCCAATGAGAAATTACAAAAAATATTGCATGGTCAATATATTGTCGAAGGGCGATCTGTTGCTAGTGGAGGCATCTATTCCGAAACAAGAAAATCCATTCTTGGAATGGTTGAGAATGCATATATATTGATGGAATCCTGAAAGGTGAGCGTAGTAACATTAGAGTAGGAGTCAAATCTAAGAATTCTACTTAGAGTGTAGGGATATATTGAGTGTGGCGGAGAAGATAGAGGCTGAGAACTCTACGCTCCACGAGCCGCATGTGATTGGTGACAGGTCTCTTGGAAAGGCACTATAGGATTTTTGATAAAAGCACTTTGGCAAGGCTTTTGTGCGATGGAAGAAATCCATATGAGCCACACACATTGCAGAGGAGCAATCCCATTTCACATGTATTGTCTGATGCTTGATGTACATGTATTGAAGTATACATTTTTATTAGGATGCAATATTAAAATTGTGTGTTTTAAATGATGAAGTTATTCCTCTTGTTATTTGTAGACGGTGGTTGGATGCCCTTAAGATAGGTCTTCGCAATCCATACCCTGAGCATCCCAACAATGCGTGGGTGGAGTCCAAGAGAGAGGAAAACGGTCTCTATCCCGACGATTGGATAGAGAATCTCCATGGCAAGGAAATGTGGAGAGACTGTCCATGGTTTTTGGACTATGTGGATGACAAATTTCCCAAAGATGAAGCTGAAGCATACAACGGTAAGTAATTCTTTTCTTATTCAACTAATGTGTTTGGTTTGCTATAGTGTCCTCAATTTCTTTTGGACTTGCAACATTGCACAAGAAGGTTAAGTGTAAGGGCAAAAGCGGAAGTAATGATAGGAGAGCATCAGTATGCTCATTCGTTCATCCCTTGGCATAACATAATATACAAAGCAATCACATGTATGGAAACAAAGGGTGATTGTCCGTAATAATGTGGCAAGTAACCTTACCTCCAAGTCCATTGCAAAACTCCTCCATGAAAGGTAATTTTAGCATAATGCCATTGAAATGTGTTGTAAATGACTTTCGGAAATTAACCAATTTGGGATAGCTTTCATTAAGACAATTTAGGACACCTGCACAGTGGCTTTTGTGACACACTTCAGGAAAGCAATATTCAAGGTTTGCGGTTGGTCCAGTGATGTGGATCATACTTATGTTCCATAGCATCCTTTGGATGAACCTTTCCTAAGGTTGGTGGAAACTCAAACATTATGTTACCATGGTACACCTTTGGTATTTTTGACACTTGTTTGGTTTCTACTATCTTTGAGAGAAGCTTCGTCACGGTGTTGGGCTTCATTGTTGCGTTGAAAAATACCAAAATACTATTTGTTCTCCTTACCTTGGTTGAGTTCGGCAGTGTGTTCTCCCCAAAAAGTTGTTACTTTCTTGGACTAGTAAGGTCTATGCATGGAACTTCCACCAAAGAAGCAACCACACCACTCAAATTTGAGACTGTGTCATCTTCGACTAGCACCATAAACTTTGTAGAGAGAGAGATTTTGTCCACACCATAAAACTCCTCCCCCAGCCATGACAATTCCATGTAGAGTGGTGAATGTTTCTGGAGCAACATGCTGTTGTAGATATTTCACCCCAAAAAAATTCTTCCCATCGGTAAAGGGAAAAGCTCTTTCAAAAGAAGGGAAGACTATAATGCACGACATAGTAGTAGAGTTAAAACATTAAGCACTAGATTGAGAAAATGAGAGTGAAAGTGCTTAATTGTGTGTAGAAGAGTTAAGGGATTTTTATATTGGATTTTTATATTAATTCTAATAGTTATTAGTTTTATTTAATAATTTTGTGAAATCCAAATTCAATTAATTGTTTAAAATTTTCATTCTCTCTCCTATCCCCCCCCCCCCCCCCCCCTCTCTCTCTCTCTCTCTCTCTCTCTCTCTCTCCCCTTCTCCTCTGGAAAGCCCCCCCCCCCCTCTCTTTCTATTCCACCCTACCTTACATGCCCCCCCCTCTCTCTCTCTCTCTCTCTCTCTCTCTCTCTCTCTCTCTCTCTCTCTCTCTCTCTCTCTCTCTCTCTCCCTCTCCTTCTCCTTACCTCCCTTCCCTTCTCAGTGGTAAGCCCCCCCTCTCTCTTCCCCCATGGGAAGAGCCCCCCTACCCCCCCTCTCTCTCTCTTCTCGTTGAAAGCATCCCCCTCCCCCCCTCCTCTCTCTCTCTCTCTCTCTCTCTCTCTCTCTCTCTCTCTCTCTCTCTCTCTCTCTTTGTCTCTCACTCACTCCCCCCCCGTGGGTTCATTAGGGCCGCGTGGCCCTCCACTGGTCCATGTTCACATAGCATGCCACACGAGGGTCTGGGTGGATATTTACGTGGAAGACGGGAAACCCGTAGTCCATGGGGGTAGCCACGAGTGGACCGCACCTCCCCCTAAAATAGCACCCTTGTCCTCCTCCCCCCTCTTCCCCCTTGACAAGAGATTCTCCCACAGCCCCCCCTTGACCAACCTCCCCCTTCACCAACCCCCCTCCGCCCCCCTGACCAAATCTGCCCCCCCCTCCCTCATTTTCCTATAAAAGGGACCCTTCGTCCCTTCGTTTCTTTCGTACTCTCACTCTCTACATACCTACCTTTATGTTAAGTTAAGTGTTAGTGACCTCCATCCATACTACCTTTCTCATTTCTTTATCCTTTTCGTATCTCTCTCCTTAAACCTTTGCCCTTTCTTTTAGTCATGTTTTCTTTTAAATTTCTAGCAAACCTTCTCCCTTCAGCCTCAAATTTTCTATTCTCTCTTCTCTCACGATTAAACCTTTGCCCTTTTTTTCCATCAGTGTTTCTTTTAAATTTCTAGCAAACCTTCTTCCCCCACCCTCAAATTTTCTATTCTCTCTTCTCTCACTTTCAGCCTCCACCTTTTTTTTTGAAATCCATAAGCACCCCAATCACAAAGATAATGCCAATATTAACAAGAAAACAGTCCAAAGGAGTGGGCCGCCAAGAGGAGATGATGATCCACGCAACTCAAGAAGAAATTCATGTGTGCACACCACTCAAGAGAGTGGTTTCTCTCTCGTGACGACATCTGCAGTTGGAGTGTCTGTATTGACGGTAGTGCACGTACCTCCTTTGACGGATGTAGTCACATTGATGACTATAGAAGTGAAAAACATGGGTCATAGCCCTCTTACCAATCTCTTTGAATTTGTGGTTGATAGCCACATCTCATTAGTCTATATTGATACTCATGTTGTGCCATACAATCACATGTTGCCACGCATCCTTCTATGTCATCTTTTGGCCAATCTCGCCATCAAAACGAGTGATGATTGTGTGGTCGAACTAACGCCCTCTATAACCAAAAGACGTCACCGGACCAAGATGGCTCATTTCATTATGTTCAAAGATTTTCTTGGATAATATCTTATACCATTCAATAGATGTGGCACTTATGGGAGAGAGTTAGTGATGTCAGTCACATTTGATGACCAAGTTAGAGACATTCTCGAGCTCTTTCACATGGAGGAGAAAATGTTCATTGTATAGGATGACAACCATCAGCTCCATGCATGGAGAGATTGGGCATTGTGTGAGTGGCTCGATGAATTCTCTACACCAAAGGTTGACTGCACAATTGTGAAGTGTGACCCTTCAGAGATGGCATACTTTTTGTTGGTGCTCTATGATCAACAAGTAAGTCTCACCACACTTCTATTTTTGCACTTGTGTTATTAATTGTTAATATAATATTATATTTAAAAATAGGGTGACAAGATTCCATGTGCCTCAAACCACTGTCCACGACATTTTTATGATGTAAAAATTAGCGCTTGCTGACCCACAATCCTTGTTGGACAATTTCAATGAAGAAGATAGGGCAAAAGATGAGAGGGTATTTTGTGGCATGACAATGAATCATTCAAAATGGCTTAGACTACCTATGTCTTTGCTAGCACAACTACTGTGGAAGGTATTTCTAAATTTATAATACACATGAATTAGCTGATAAGTACTTTTTTCTTGGAAATCACTTTGTTGCGGCAATTTGTATTACAGGAAGAGTTCTAAGCAATGTATTGATTGAAGTCACATAATTTGTCAGCCAAGGGGAGTATAGAGTACCACATGCATGAAGAAGATAACAAGGCAAGCTATGATTTGGTTGTGATAGAGACCGATAACTTTTTTGTGTGCAAGGGGCTAGAGATAGCAGTCATAGACAATCCTGAGAATGGCACATATTGTTTCCAAAAATGCGTTCTTTTGTGGGTTGGGGAGAGAAGAGTTGCAAAATGACCCCCTTTTAGAGTCTTCAAGATTGCACGTGCACGCATTAGTCCTAGGAGTAAGTACTCTCTGGTTTGAAATCACTATTTTTTCTCCTTAAACTATTCAAAATGTTATCCAATGAGAAATTACAAAAAATATTGCATGGTCAATATATTGTCGAAGGGCGATCTGTTGCTAGTGGAGGCATCTATTCCGAAACAAGAAAATCCATTCTTGGAATGGTTGAGAATGCACATATATTGATGGAAGCCTGAAAGGTGAGCGTAGTAACATTAGAGTAGGAGTCAAATCTAAGAATTCTACTTAGAGTGTAGGGATATATTGAGTGTGGCGGAGAAGATAGAGGCTGAGAACTCTACGCTCCACGAGCCGCATGTGATTGGTGACAGGTCTCTTGGAAAGGCACTATAGGATTTTTTGACAAAAGCACTTTGGCAAGGCTTTTGTGCGATGGAAGAAATTCATATGAGCCACACACATTGCAGAGGAGCAATCCCATTTCACATGTATTGTCTGATGCTTGATGTACATGTATTGAAGTATACATTTTTATTAGGATGCAATATTAAAATTGTGTGTTTTAAATGATGAAGTTATTCCTCTTGTTATTTGTAGACGGTGGTTGGATGCCCTTAAGATAGGTCTTCGCAATCCATACCCTGAGCATCCCAACAATGCGTGGGTGGAGTCCAAGAGAGAGGAAAACGGTCTCTATCCCGACGATTGGATAGAGAATCTCCATGGCAAGGAAATGTGGAGAGACTGTCCATGGATTTTGGACTATGTGGATGACAAATTTCCCAAAGATGAAGCTGAAGCATACAACGGTAAGTAATTCTTTTCTTATTCAACTAATGTGTTTGGTTTGCTATAGTGTCCTCAATTTCTTTTGGACTTGCAACATTGCACAAGAAGGTTAAGTGTAAGGGCAAAAGCGAAAGTAATGATAGGAGAGCATCAATACATACATTGTGCTTCTATTGATGTATACACACTTGTATATATGTACCTTTCTTGTATCTACGGGCTCTATGAGAGTTCCAACTTGTATTTGTAAGCCTAGGCCTTTTATGCACATTTTGGTAGTTTGTCACTTCTTTAAAAAACCTAGGTATAAATTTCAAATGCTACAATGTGAAGCTCACTCTTTTGAAAGAGCTAGGGTGGAGAGCAGATAAGAGAGGTCACTATCGAGATGGAGCTCCCCTCTCACGTTGTAGCTAGCATTGGGTTGATAATTCAAAGCCATTTTCTCTCTATGCTCCTTCATGCACTAGCCGGGTTCCGATCCACCTCATTGACATTATGTCGGTGGGTTGTGAGCTATGATACGACCACCAACATTAGCGCCATTGTTGGGGATCGACCGCCTAAGATAGAGGATCACCCGTGTAATGGTTTGAGTTTAATTTTCATTAGGATTTGGTGTTGGTTGAAGGAATGGCAATACGGTTTGTGTTGTGTAGCTTGTAGACTAATTTTGTGTTTTTCTCCTCATTGTACATACTAATTTCACACTAATCTACTAACCATTGAGTGCACACATGTGTTTATGAGCCTAAGTAGAGGCAAGACAATCACTTTTTTGTAAGAAATTTGTAAAAATTTCATGCAAAATTGTGCAATTTCTAGTGTGTAATTAGGGGATTTTTTGCTAATTATCCCCTCTAATTACTCACTAATTATATGGGCTTTTTGTGCTACATATTGCTAAATCACTAACTAGATGCATGCCCATCATTCTTATGTGTTAAAATTCTTAATGAATTGAAGCTACGCATGAGAGTTTGTGTTTATTTTATTTTGTTTCTTTTCAATTTCATTTTATTATCATTTTTCATTTTAATTCCATTTCATTTCATTTTCATTCCATTTAAATGTCAATTCCTTTCATTTCATTTCAATTCAAGTTCATTTTTATTTTTTTTGCTTTTATTTCATTTATTTGTATATTAGCCATCTCCAAAAAACAACACAAAAACCTCAGAATTGAGAAATTCGTATAAAAACCAAAATATTTCACAAAAATAGACAAAAAAATTTAAAAAAGGAAAAAATCCCAAAAATAGGAAAATCAAATAAAATCACAAAAACTCAAAAGAAATTGAAAAAAATCTCCAAAAATTTATAACGTCAGTAAAAAATCAAAAAATAATAATAAAAACCTCAAAAAATCACGAAAACACCACAGAGACAAGAAAACTTGTTAAAAACTAAAATTGCATTTGACTTTCTTTCTTTTTATTTTGAGCTTTTTACCTTTTTTATTTTTGTTTTATTCATTTGTTTTTATTTTACATTTGCTTGTTGTTTTTCTTTGTAGATATTTTTAATTTATTATCAAGAAAAAAACAAAAACTCAAAAAATAATTTTCATTTCTCTTTCCTGACTCTTCTCCTTCCATCACGCATGCATCCTATACCCTATACTACTGGCCCTGTTCATGCGCATTTATGCATGATTAGGCATGCTTAGAGTAGGTACACCCAAGAGTTTGATTTTTGCCAGAGTTTGTCCGATTATGCCAGATTTAAGCGAGATTGCACGCATGGACTTTGTTTTTACACGTACTTTGATTTTGTTCTATATTCGATCAGTTCATGAGTCTTAGAGCCTATTCACGCACATTTTTCTATTTTGGTTCGATTCGATTTGCAGATTTCGCAAGAGATCACTTTTGACCCCGATTTGCTATAGAGATTCATTTGTGGTCTTAATACTGATCAGATATGCTAGTTAGAGCCCATTTACATGCGAGATGTTACCTTGGATTGATTTTAGCCAATGATCATACGCTAACACATGATTAAAGTCTGATTTGAGCCGTTGATTTCTTTTTTATCGCGACTTGCGCCAAGAGACATTTTTTAGAGCTTGTTCATAGGTAGTAGTGACCCAAGATTAGCTCTTGGCTAGCCTTTGATTGCCAAATTTGACATAGATCAATAGATTTTGGTGACCATGACCCCTAGCAGCTCCGATTTAGTATTGTTACGGTTGGTAGGAGAGTACAACAGACTTTTATGCTATCATGATTACCTTGTACGTGGTTATCATGATATTGCTCTATATTATGTGAGGCTTCTGCCTCATGACCACTCTACTTCTTCTTTCCAAATGGCATCACTCTAAAAGCATAACAACCCCAAGGAGTGATGAAGGTTGCTTTCAATTGATCCTCCAATGAGATACCTATTTGAAAGTAACCTAAGTACCCATCACATATAGTGTACTTCTCATGACCAACTACCTCCTTTAGTATCTCATCCTGAAAGGGAGAGAAAAGTGATCTCTTTTTGTGGCGTCATTTAGTGGTGAACGGCAAGTGGAGGGTGTGTGTGGATTACCGTCCACCACTAAATGACGCCACAAAAAGAGATCACTTTTCCCTCCCTTTCAAGATGAGATACTAAAGGAGGTAGTTGGTCATGAGAAGTACACTATATGTGATGGGTACTTAGGTTACTTTCAAATAGGTATCTCATTGGAGGATCAATTGAAAGCAACCTTCATCACTCCTTGGGGTTGTTATGCTTTGAGAGTGATGCCATTTGGCCTAAAAAAGGCTCCTACAACTTTCCAATGCTTCATGAACATGGTGTTTCAAGCATTCTTTGGAAAGTCCATTAGGGTTTTTATTGAGGATTTTTGCATTTATAGCTCAAAATAATTGCATCTACAAAAGGTAGAAGATGGTTTGAAGAAACTCTACGACATGGGAGGTCAACTCAAACCGAACAAGTGCCACATACATGAGGATGAAGTGATCTTGCTTGGTCATAAAGTTTATTCCCAAGGTATTGAGGTGAATCCTTCAAAGGCAAAGGATCTTATCGAGCTCCCATCACCCAAGAATCTCAAAGAGGTCACCTCATTCATTCAAAATGTGAAGATATATGTCACGCTTCATTCACTTAGCCTCAGAGTTACTTCACCCTTTGAAAAAGTTGACACAACAAGTATAATTTACCTGGTTTGATGAGCTTGAAGAGTACTTTTGTAACATTAAAGTCATTTTGTAAGAGCTACCAACACTATGCCTCCTTGTTGCGAGTACACATTCTTTGTTAGCTCTAGTGTTTGGAAGGAAACTGCTAGAACCAGCATGCTATAGAGCTAGACTACCTATGACAGCTCCCACCTAGTCAAGTCATAGATCACCTCCTAGACCGATGATTGATTGTGTTCCTTTGAGAGGGATTCCTAGGACTATGCCACCAGATGTAGTTCTAGAGACTAGCCTACGACATAGTGAGCCTTATCATTATGAGACTAACCCCATAGAGTTGACGGATGTAGCTCATCACATTTCTACACAGCAAAGTACCACACCATCAAGTGATTCACCTACAAAGCAGCCACATCATACAAATGTTTCCATGGAGCCATCTATTATTGTAGAAACAAGACCATATTCCCGGATCAGAGAGAGGACACATATTGTGAGACATTATTACATTAGGTTTCTATAGACCATGTTGGTGAGACCACCATAGAGGTCACACCATAGATATCAGAGACATTAGAGACTAGTTTGGCCCCTACACCCTGGTGTGGTGCTACTTTAGCAGGGTACAAGAGGGATTCTAGCCGTAGAACCACTCATAGAGCCTACCATATGACTAGACAGGT
This sequence comes from Adiantum capillus-veneris, assembly GCF_014529385.1. Taxonomy (NCBI): domain Eukaryota; kingdom Viridiplantae; phylum Streptophyta; class Polypodiopsida; order Polypodiales; family Pteridaceae; genus Adiantum; species Adiantum capillus-veneris. The sequence goes on from NC_140945.1 coordinate 140,710,233, forward strand.
ATATGTTCCCCATAGAGAGCTTCATGATAGACGTGTGTCTAGTGATGACACACTTGTGTGGATAGCAAGCCATAGTGCACATGAGGGTGCACCATAGGGATGGCTAGCTTTTAAACGGTCACTAGAGTCACAGGGATTTTATGAGGGACATAGTCAGGTTTGGGTTCATAGAGGTCGAGTAGTAGCACACTCCACAATGAGTGCTCATAGTTCTTTTACACTTCCTAGAGTAGATACATTATAGCTGAGGTGTCAATAGAGGGAACATGACAAGATACAAGACATTAACGATGACGATAATGGCCATCTACTACGAGATGATTTAGATCTAGACTTAGCCTAGCTAGACGTCACAACCACATGAGAGGAGAGCTCGATAGAGGATATTGAAGATTTGGCTACCAAAGGGACGACTGCCTATCACACCACAAATTGACATGAGCCATAGCTCACTTGATATTTCCTTTGACCATTGTTGAATTAGAGCTAGGCAAGAGTGAGCTATTGAGGCATCCTCAGCCACACAGTTCATTGCCCACATAGTCAAAGGCTGATATCATCCCTAGACCCATTATTTGTGCTACATATTTTATGATTGACATGGAACTAGGTGCTAGCTAGTCGATGACCATTAGACAGAGAGCTAGGAGATCACAGATTTTATTGTTTGGCAAGAGTTCTCTTGTCCCTCCTAGATGCACTAGACTCATGATTTTTTTGATTGATTATGGTGCATTAGATACATGGGCACATACTAGAAACACTTTTTTCCCTTTGGTTTTTTTCCCTCTACGTATCCAAGTATGAGACCTTAGTTTAGGATTTCTTTTTATTTTCATATAGATAATAAACTTTCTTTCTATGCTGAAAAACCTTTATAGTAGGTGGTAGTGTTTTATTTATGATTTTGCAACATAGATGGACTTCATCTCACTATTAGAGGGGCAGAAGAGCCCTCAACAGAGAAGATAGAGATAGAGATAGAGATAGAGAGAGAGAGAGAGAGAGAGAGAGAGAGAGAGAGAGAGAGAGAGAGAGAGAGAGAGAGAGAGAGAGAGAGAGAGAGAGAGAGGTTAACGTCCGCCGCCATAACTGATTATATTGATGAAAGCTTGATGATTACAAAGGGTATAAGAGACCATTCTTATAGGCTTGTAGTGTCCCCTCGCTCCTCATGAGCCACACCCCTTGGCATCCACCCATTCCTAGGTAAGGTTCCCACCATACGGCCAAGTCATAACACATGGCACACACCGGCTTATGCCGTAACACTTGGCACACACGGAGGACCTGAAGCCCAACATCCCTTGATTTGTGTAAGCCCAAATGTGCAGTGGTACATTGCTACCATTTAAGAGCTGGGAACCAATACAACAATTTATAAACACCACATCAGAAATCATATGTGAGAGACAGGTTGGTGCGGCTCACGTCCGGTACCTCTGGTATCGTTTGGCTCTGGGTAACAAGATCACTGCTTCTCGTTCATCCGCCTTCTCTTCCCCGGGAAACTTTTGCATAGTAGCTAAAACCACAATCCGAACTCGAAAACCATCAAAAAATCACACTACCCAACTGCAATATGACGTTTAAAAAAATCTCCACAAGAGGGAAATTTGCCAAGAACATGAAGCTCTCTGTCCGCAATAAGTGGAGGTTGGCAAAACCACCAGCGTGCAAATAGAACAAGACCATAAGGGAAACCGCAGCGGGTGCTCCAATTATATTGATGAAAGCTTGATGATTACAAAGGGTATAAGAGCCCATTCTTATGCTTGTAGTGTCCCCTCGCTCCTCATGAGCCACACCCCTTGGCATCCCCCCATTCGTAGGTAAGGTTCCCACCACACGGCCAAGGCATAACACATGGCACACACTGGCTTATGCCGTAACACTCACACAGCATGGATCGATCGAGCTCCAGCATTGCATGATTTTTTCCATAGCCACTATCGAGGAGATACATCACATACCTCCAAGTGTACTACTTTCCATGATTCATGCTTGTGGATATCTATATTTATTGATTCTGGTTTTTGATGGTTTAATTGAGTGCATTTAGTTATGTTTTGTTATCTTCCCTTATAAATGTATAAATTTGTCTTTGCTTAGGTGAATTGACATATAGGCTTAGGTGAATAGTCTTAAGGTTAGGAGGCCATGACTTTAACTCATTTACTTGACCACTAGTTCTAGTTGGTAAAATTATATGAGTGTTTGAGACCTTAGGAGTGTTTTAAGCATAGAGAGGCTTGCTCACTTAAGCAAAAAAGAACACTAGTAAGAATACAAAGGAAATGGAAGCAAAAAAAAGGTTCCATAAGCGTAAAAGCTTAGGCTGAAAGAGTAATCCCATATTGGTCTTGGTACTTCACTCACATGTATTTCCTATGGTACTAGAGCCCTAAAGGCTCCCAGTGTGGGTGCTTTTCTTTGAGAAGCAAAATGTCCCCGAGCATACAAAATTAGCACACATGTTGTTGGGAAACAAGCAAATTGGAACACCTCTGTAGCGATGTCCAACAAGAGAGTTGAAAGATCACTATAAGAAAACCAAAAGATTAAAAAAACCCCTTTTAAACATCACAAATCTAACAAGAGTAGTCTCGTTGGGAATTTACTAGCTGCCCACCCAAGAGAATATGTCACAAAGAAGGAAGAAATTTGTTTAGGCATGGAATTACAGACATTGCCTACCAATTCTCTTGAAAACAAAGCTTTCCCCTTCATCAAAAACCACATTAAATCTCCCCCTTCAAAGCATACATCGCCCACAAGACGTATGGGCTTCCACAATTCAACCTACATAGTTTTACACTAGTGACTTACCCTGCATGTACATGTGCTTGCTAAAACAAGCTAAAACCCCACAAAAAGAAAGCCCACACACCATTTTGACATCAGGCGTCATGCCCATATGTACAAATTTACAAAAAATGGGGTGTGAAAATTGCGCCTAACATAGTTAGCCAAACCCCTAGTCTGCTAGATCATTCATGATCAGTAGCACAAAAGAGATCCTGTAAACTGTATGAGGGAGTCTTCATTTCATCCTCATTCTTAGCCCCATGATAAACAAATTCCTCAAAAGAAGGCTCATCCTCAATTACAATCATCAACCTTGTAATATACTTCTTCAACCTGTAGCCATTCACATGTGCTTTATGTGGGGTACCATCCAAGTCAACAAGTATTTTAATGAAGCACCATGTGACCTTTCTTGATGTCTTTTTCCTTCACCTTTGTATTTTCTTTTTCTTGATTTTTCTTCAAGACTTGCTCATAATGCTCAAAAGCCAGCAGCCTATACAATTGATTTGATGGCAATCCTGTAAGCCCATGGAGCACAAGGTAGTTCTAAATCCCAAGTCTTCATTGTTTCTTGTCATCTTTGTAAGCATCTTAATGAGTTCTCCATTAAACCTCTCATTCATGCCATTGCATTGGGGATAATATGGAGTAGTAAACCTGCAATGAACATGAAGCTTCTCACATAGATTATCCACCAGCTATCCCCTAAAACCTGGACCCTTCTCAAAAAGTAACTCTAATGGCATGCCAAATTTGCAGCAAATATATTCATTTATAAATTGGGAAACATCTTTTCTTGTGATTTTCTTAACAGCTTTGGCTTTGGCCCACTTGGATAGATAGCCAACAACAATAAGTATGTAACATTTGCCTCTAGCTGTCATAGATACACGACTATTGCATCAATACCTCACTTCTTAAACACATCATAAGCCACAATGGTGCCTCTAATTTTTTATTTGAGAACCCTATTTTCCATGCTTTGGCACTCTTTACAAGACTTGCACCAATGATGAACATCCCATTGAATGGTTGGCCACACATACCCCTCCTGCAAGACTTTATGCAAAGTGATCTTTGAAGCAAAGTGAGAACCAGAAGAACCCTCATGATTATCCTCTAAAATTTTGTAAATTTCCTCTTTCCAAGCCACTTTTCTCATCATAAAATCATCCCCCTTTATATATAAGACATCACCAAGTAGCACATACCCTTTGGCACGGTGTAGGAAGGCATACTTTTTGACTTCTCCAACTCTGATGGAAGCATACATGTTTGTAGAAACTCTTCATCCCTCTCCAAATCTTACCTTCCCAAATAAAGAGGAGAATCAGCCCTTATCACATACAATTGTCCAATTATTGAAGCTTGTGCTGCACCATGTGCTTCTTCATGTTGAGATCTGTCCACATGCCTTAAACTCCAAGATTCAAAATGCTTAAGCAAATTATTCACTTGAAAAAATATATTTTTAGCCTTGGATTTTTACTTTTCCACACCCCAAGTACCACCAAAACAGAATCACCTCTTACCCTTACACAATGGATAACGAGCTCAAGGCAAAGGTTGAGACCTTTCTCTAAAGTAGCATACTCACCTCCTTGTTGCTTTGTGCCGTAAACTTCAAACTCCTTTTAGTTACCAAAGCACCTTGAGGATCATAAATTACAACACATCCGGAATCTTCACCATGTACTTTCCTCTAAGAGCCATCAAAAAACAATAGTAGATAGGCATTGTCTATGATGACACGAGCTTCCATGTGTTGCTTCTTCACTGCATCCTCCTTAATTAGAATAGAGCTTTCCTTATAAGTAAGCAAATCATCCAATGTAGCCCTTGTACTCTCCTCGACAAGAAAAGAGAATTGGAATTCTTGTAGCTCCACAATCAACTTCATGAGCCTCTTGGACAAAGTAAGGCTATTCACCAATTGAGGTAGAAGAGTGTAGCTAGTGAGGAATGTGAATGGTTTAGGGAGAAGGTAGTGTCTAAACCTTCTACATGCATAAATCACACTCCGATTATGAACTCCACCTTAGTATTGCCTCTTTCCACCTCTAGCTTCACCCTGCTAGCACAATAGATAGGCTTTATGTAGTGGGAGTTGTTACCTCGTTGAAGAAGCATAGCTCCAATAGCATCCTCACCTACTGATGAATTCACATAAAACTCCTTATCCCAATTAGGATTTTGCATAGCAGGAAGAGAACCAAGAACCTCTTTGATACCTTGAAAAACCTCTTCACATTCATTTGTCAATTGTAGAGGATCCAACCTTGCTACATGTTGTAGAGGATAAAGAAGTTGAGAGGACAAAGGAATGAACCTTGACATATACTTCACCTTTTGAATGAAAGTAGAAAGTTTCTTTGTATCCTTAGGTGTGATGGGAGGAGCACCAAAGCCGTCACTTTGTCAGGATCCACTTCAATCCCATTCTCTGAGATCATATGCCCCAAAAACTTCACTCTTGGTTGAGCAAGATGAAAATTCTTTGGGTTGAGTTGACCTCCACTTTCATCATATTTCTTCAATGCCATCCCAAGATTTGCACAATGATTCTTTCTAGAGCTATAAACACAAAAGCCATCAATAAGATCCTTCACAAACTTGATTGGATAAGAAAGGAAGAGAACACCTTATTGACGCGCTTTTGGTACCACGCACAACCATTCATAAGACCAAAAGGAAGCACACAATAACAAAAACATCCCCATGTTGTGACAAATGTGGTCCTCTTTTGATCTTCTAAATCCAAGGTAAGCTAAAAATATCCAAAAAATACATCACATACACTATATCTCTCATGCCTTGCAATAGAATCAAGTATGTCATCTATGAAGGGAAGAGGGTATGGATATCTCTTTATGTCTACATTTAGAGGCTTAAAATCAACACATATTCTCCACTTTCCATATTTCTTCTGTGTGACAACAACAGGACTCACCCATTCTGCAGTACTCACATGAAATATGAAACCTGCTTTGAGAAGCTTGTCCACTTCTTCCTTTAAAGCATTAAGCTGTACATGTCCTATTCTCCTTAGCTTTTGGCATACAGGCTGAGCTCCTTCCTTGATTGGAATATAAATTTCCTCTCCCTTGAAGCCTCTAATTTCCTCATCAGAAGTGATGAATAAATGGGGAAAGTGGTGTATCATATGTAGGTACTCACCCTTCTCATGACTAGTCAAGTCGGGACACAATATACCTCCTCATATCAAATCCTGTTTGACATTAGGTTGAACTTTGGGTTACACCAGCTCTTCAATTTTCTCATAATGACCAAAGATTTGATCATTCTGTATAAGGACAAGAAATATTTGTTTCTCATCATGCTCTTCTTCAAGAAACAAGGAGGAAACATCCAGATCACTATTGCTATCTTCCACTTCACTGCCATCATCCCCATTCTCTTCTTCTTCACTTGAGTATTCTTCTTCGTCACTTTTCTCATCAAAATAAGCATCCAAGGATTGACTGATAGCCATGTCAAACCTCTTCTTATCACCCCTTTTATTGTACAGAGTGATGGTACCATGTCCCCAATCCTGTACAGCTTGGGATGCATATAACCATGGTCTTCCAAGGATGAGAGGGAAAGCACCAATACCTGAAGGCATAACATGGAAATCGACCAAAACTTTAACATCAAATACCTTACCCTTGGAAAGCACCTTACCCTTGGAAATCGACCAAAACTATAACATGGAAAGCACCTTACCCTTGTTTGGTTGGCAAGATTTATAAAAAAACCTGAATTCTTTGCCATGTTGAGTCCCAAGCCTCTTCAATGAGCTTCCTCTTATTCCATGCATCCATAGTAGGGAATATATTAGCTATCTCATTCAAAGACAAGACTCCCACCAACCCCCTTGCAGGCTCCTTCTTCATGGGGTTGACTTCATACTTGCACTACCTCTTCAACTTAGGACACATCTCCATGAGTTTCCCAAAGGTAACATCAGCCTTTCTCCTCACCGAATTAGCCCGTTTCCCTTCTCCCAAAGGAAAGTCGGATGCATTGTGATGTTGCTTGGGTTTTCTCTTCTTCTTCTCTTTACCTGTACCCTGTTTCTCTCTTTTATGGCTCGGACTTGCATCACTCATGTCATGATCTCTTGTAACCCTCTTACCTGCTGGCTTGACCATAGCTCTCGAATCATCCTCTTTCTTCTCCAAATAGATTATGCTTACCACCTTTGTTTTTCCCTTCTCTTCAACTATCAAACCACTTGGCCGTGATTCCCTTTTAATCTCAATACCATTATCTTGACCATTCACCACAATTGTAACATTGGAACATACCCCCTCTTCCAGCCATGCCTCTTCCTCTACCACCTGTAAACCCCTCATTGCTTCCATAGCCACGTCCATATCCATATCTTTGACCTCTTTCACCTCCCACCATATGAACACTAAGATTATTCATAGGACCTACAACCTCTTGCATCTCATTGAAGAAAGAATTCACTTCATTAGAATCTTGTTGATTATAACTTGATCCCTGATGAGGACCCTTGGTTTCTCTACAGCTTTCACTTCAGCCTTTGACTCGACATTAATTCCAAGTTGGTGAAGACGCTTTGCTTTACACTCCTTATTCTTTGCAATGTCAAATGCCTCCTCAAAGGTCCTTGGCTACTTAAGCTCCACCATGAAGCGTAGACTACTCCTCAAGCTTGCAAGAAATCTATCCTTATTCAACATGGTTGGAGGAATTTCAGTCCCCCAAAGATGTACACCACTTTCTCCATAACGCATTGAATGCCTTCACAAAGTCTTCTATGGTCTGGCCTTCACCCTGTCCCAAGCCTTGAATAGACTACGTACCATACCTTTTGTGGGTCTCTTACCTGCTGAAAGTGTGTAAGAAAATCATGTCTTACCATTTCATAAGTCATAACTTGAGGAGGTTGGGCTGATTGTAACTCATTTTTGTAGCCTTCCAACCATTCCCTAGCATCTCCCTTTAAACAGAAGTAGAAGATTTGTAGAACCAACGCTGGGTCTTGCTTGTCAGCAAGAAGGCAAGCAACTCCATTCACTCAAGGAAACCTTTGGAACTTTCACTTTATTTCCTAAACTCCAGAAAACTAAATTCCATGTCTTCCAAAACCTATAAATTGAAGGTAGCTTGAAGCGATTCCTCGGTTGTTGCGGGCACCAAAACACTACTGAGAAATTGGAACACCTCTATAGCGATGTCACCCAAGAGCGTTGAAAGAGAACTACAAGAAAACCAAAAAATTTGGAAAACCACTTTTAAACACCACACATCCAACAAGAGTAGTCCCCTTGGGAATTTACTGGCCGTCGCCCACCCAAGAGACTCTGTCACAAAGAGGGAAGAAACCCATTTAGGCACGGAATTACGGACATCACCTACCAATGCTCTTGAAACCAAATCTTTCCCCTTCATCAAAAACCACATTATATAAATCTCCCCCTTCAAATCATACATCGCCCACAAGATGTATGGGCTTCCACAATTCAACCTACATAATTTTGCCCCAACGTTGCCATACACAGTAGGTTGTAAAGAACAGACCATAACTCCAAAAGAAATCATTTCAAGCTTCAAAAAATCTCTACAAACTCTGCAACAAAAGTGCTGAAATCCTTCAAATCAAACCCACACACAACTATGTGAAAAATCAATGCAAATAGGATGTTGTAATAGGAAGACTAGGTGTAGAGAGAGCTAGTCGAGGGCAAAAAACAGAATAGAGAGAGCATGAGGGAGTCCCAATGACCAAAAACCAGAAAAAAGATCTCATTTCCCTGAACGTTTTTCACTTTGTACATGTATTTAAGTTATATACAAGGCTCCTTTAAAAAAACAGAAGAACAGGCACTTAAACTAACCCGACAGTTGGTGCTACACTAGTGACTTGCCCTGCATGCACATGTTCTTGTTAAAGCAAGCTAAAAAGACCCACAAAAAGAAAATCCCACACACCTTTTTGACATTGAATGTCATGTCGATATGTACAAATTTACAAAAAACGGGGTGTCAAAAATGCGCCTAACAACGTCAAATGATTTTCAACCAATGTGAAAGAAAGAAAAATGAAGAGAAAAAGAAAAAGGAAGAAAAATGACATGAAAAAGACTTCCATTGAGCTTAAAGTGAGAAAATTCAAGTTTTTGTTTGGAGTTGTGAGAGGTAGTTAGCTAATCAAAGCTGAAAGGCACAATTAGGGAATCTTGTATTTAGATAATCTTCCTAACTTAGCTAGTACTAGAGTAGTTGTTTTAGCCTTAGTCATAGCTAACTAGTTGATAGAATCATCCATAAGCCCAAAAATCTTGATTGATTAACTTCAGCAAAGGGAAATTTATTTGTCCTTAATGGCAGTGTAGCATTTCATAATTCTTTGCAATTACTCATTTCCACATTTGCTTTCGATTCCCCTCATGCTTTATTGCCATATAATTTAGCTTTCTACCTCATCGACATTTTCCTTTTGCAGGCACATCCTTCCTCAAACGTCTACCTCAACATGGCTGACAAAGCTTTGGAAGGGGGAAGTGTCACCATAATCAACCTCCCACCAATGCCATTTTCTCTAGCGCACAACAAAGAGATGTCAAAGTCCAAAAACTATAGTGGACACACCTAAACAAGGTAAGAAGAGAGGACGACCAATCGATAGTATTTTTTTGGGGTTTGCAGAGGATTTTCAGAGTGAAAGGAGTGAGCATGATGGTGATGGGTCAGATTATCAACAGGGTGATTCTGAACATTGATCGAGTCATGGAGATCTAGTCCTTCCTAAGGTTCGAGATTTCGGGGTCCCGAGTGAACCATATCCATTGCTACTAGGCAAAGCAAGGATATTAACCACCCAGTTTGGTCTGACCACTCAAACCACTTGCCTCCTTTCCACTAGGTAAGAAATGCCACCACAAATAATTGCTTAAAATTAAAAAATTGGTGGTACCTAGCATTTCATTGAATTTTTCATTTGACATAGTTTTGGATCACTTTGATGAAAAAATGATAGAAATTATAAGTGTTGGTGTAGTCCCACTACATTTTGTAGTACATGATGATCTATACCATCTATGGAAGGTTCTCATGGATCCAAAAAAGTCTTTTGAGTGAGTTTATGACACTTCGTCATCCAATTTCAATTTTGAACTTGATGAGAACTCACTTAATCTTCTTTTGCATGGTATTTTGTATTGCACGAGCCTTCGAATGATCCAACGATTGATTGAGTCTCTCTCAACGCTCCAGAAAAATGGAGCCTGATTAGTGGCTTGGAGGGGTGCGACTTGTGTGGGCAGACCTTCCCACATATTGCAAACTTGATGTTGGCATTAGTGGCATACCCCAATGTAATCCATTCTTTGTCTAGCTGATTGCCAGTGTGTTCACTCTAGCTATAGATTTTTTACTATCGGATGGCGCGATAGTCATGGCATGCTGAGAATACCAATATCACTCATCACCAAGGAGGCTTTCTTGCATTATTTATGTCATCTTTGCACCATTTTTCTTTGGATGGTGTCATGCACATACATTGTGATATATGACTTCATGGATACAATAAGTTCTTAACCATTTCTCCACAAATCTTATGATTGTTAGATATTGGTGCGTTTTTTGCTGAAAATAGTACCCATATTGCAAGTCGAGACCTTACTGTCTACTAGTCATGTTCACACATACAATTGAAGGTATTTTAGTGATTCCACTATATGATCGTCCAGGTAGAAGATGTGACAGCTGACAAGGATGTTTTCCATTTTGACAGTGACATGATCCGAGAGCCACTACGGGACTTGCCATGGATGCTAGATACCCTTGAAGCACCATTTTGTCTTGGAGTGGAGAAGAGAAAGATCTTTTCTTGGTAAGTCGAGGAGGTCACTTCTATGCTTGGTTTTTGCCATTGAAAAGTCCACTAATGTGCCATTGAAATGTCTACTAATGTTTGTGCTATTGTAAACAGGTGTTTGTTGGGTACCTTCACAAAGGTTGGGGATGCAGTTTTGGATTGTCGTGTAGGTTGTGGGGGCTTGGAAATGGAGTGCGAGCTTCTACAATGACATTACATATGCATTGATTGACATTGAAAATTGTTTTTGGCACGTGTTCAACCACATCAGCGACTTCCTAGTGGTCTAGGATTGACTCTTCATGTGGGCGAGGTATTACATTTAGCATAGTCAAAAACCCCCCCATCTCCTTTACGACATCACCAAGAGTGGATTGTGCCATATGCTCCTCCTCCGAGTAGACCTCTAGCTATAGTTCTAGGTTGGCCAAGCCATGGTCAACCGCTCTTTCGACCATTATTGTCCACACTGCCCATGGGGTCCCCACTTGCACACGCCCCAATAGCACAACCCCCACAAGATTTGCGGCCACTTGGAATCTAAATCCCAATTTCTATTGACTCCATATGAATTTATTCTCTATGTAATGGCACACCAAAATTTATTGGTTGGTCATACTATGTTTTAATTTTTGATGAGCGCCAGGTGCTATGTGTTTGCCACTATGCATGGTTTTCTTGTAGCTATTTTTTAATTTTTGAAGGGATGTCAATTGAAGGTGGTTAATCTTTTAATCGAGATTTTTTTCTTTGTAATATTTTATGTGAAAATGTTACGGAGAAGCAAATGACCTTTGAAGTAAAGACGCTTGGGGTTCTTTATAAATAAACAAAAGAACACTAGTTTCAGTCATTCATTCACTCAGAAGTTTCTTTAATTAAATATCTATTTTTAAGAGTTATTCCTTTATATTTCTCTCATTCACATATTTACCATGCCTCGGGGAAATTCTGGACAACACAATCAGTGTGTTCAACCCCCCCCGAGTTGGACCCATCAACAATGTGCACGCCAATTACATTCTCAACAATGTATATGCCAGGACCACGATATGCATAACGCAGAGTGCACACAACAACGGGGACACTCTCCGTGCAATGAACAAGGCCACAAGCTCTATATTCAATGCTATGCAAGACCTTTATTTCAATGCACATCCAACCGAAGGGGATATCAAGCAAGTTGCCACTCTATCCAACAATGCAATCATGATTTGGGGACAACATGGTGTTTGCACCCCAGAGGAGTGTGCAACCTTTAAAGGACATGTGGAGGCTTGGATAGAATTCTTGATGACATCCATTGTTGTTCAAGGACAAGCCAATGGAGCCAACAACAACAACGAAACCAACAATGACACTAGCAATGAGAACAACTAGATTTCATCTTTTCTTGCTAATGTTAGATAAATAAGGCCTTGATACGATATTAGCATAATGTGTTGTTTTGTTTTGGTCCATATCTATCTTATTGTAGTTGTTGTGTACTTTAAACCCTTTTAATATTATTTTGTGGTTTTGTTACTACAGTCTTTAAATGTTTCTCAATGTTGTTCAAAATCAAATTTTATTATGGAGTGCTAACTATTGAAATTGATTTGTTGCAAATATTTTTTGGGCATGTTTCATTGTCTGATTGATGGTTTATCATGTTCCATGGTGTATATCATGATGTTTGAAAAGAGTGTGTGTGCTCTACTATGGGTATATTTTTTGTGTTTGAATACAAGTGTGCATGTGTATGACTGCACACAAGTGTGACAATATACAAGGACACTTATCATGTTGGTGGTTAAGCTTGTTTCCCAACATATATCACAACATTTGAGAAGACTATGTGCTTGTATGAGTGCACATGAGAGAGGCAAGAGAGGGAGAGAGAAATTTATAAATGATGAATGTTTGATCAAGGAGTGTTTTCCAATGTGTGTGTGTGTGTGTGTGTGTGTGTGAGAGAGAGAGAGAGAGAGAGAGAGAGAGAGAGAGAGAGAGAGAGAGAGAGAGAGAGGCAGATGATGAGTAAGAAGAAGAAGCAAATGGATCAAACGTTGTAGGAAACTATTTGAAGAGAGAGAGAGAGAGAGAGAGAGAGAGAGAGAGGCAAATGATGAGGAAGAAGAAGAAGCAAATGGATCAAACGTTGTAGGAAACTATTCAAAGAGACCTTGGAGATATATCCAACAAGGATAGTTGAACTCAAGAAAGGTTATTCAAGATGGAAATACCTTAAAACCATCTACCAAGCTTGGGTGGTAGAATGGTTGAACAATTTTCCCCTTTTTTAACACACATACAACCACCGGCAAAACACACACACTTTTGAGAGAGAGAGAGAGAGAGAGAGAGAGAGAGGCCAACGGAGGATCAAGAGAGAGAATAAAGTTAAGAAGAGAGGAAAGGAATCTTTTTGGAATTTGCTCGTCGTATTCCATAAAAGCGCTCGTCGAAAAACGCTTCGCCAAAAACTTATGTCCGCTCTACAACAACAGGGTCAACAAAAAAAAACATAATTGTAAACAATAAAAAATTTCATAAAGTATTAAATCACCTCAAGCAGAAAATGAAGAGGTAAGAGGATGTAGAAGATACTAACAACTGCTCTGGCAAGCTGAAAATGGAGGGCCCCTAGGATAGTTTGTTTGTATTCTTGATGTATTTTTTTAATATAAAAATTAGCTTTCAATCAAAGTATATTTTGATCAAAATATGCTTTATACGGATATATTTGATATATATATATATGTATGAATAGACAAGAATATACATGCAACCTTTGCTACATGAAAACAATGTAAAAATTTAAATATTTTGTCATGTGATGAGGAATAGAGTGAAAATGCCAAACATATAATGCATGTCACACACAAAATTTATAAAAGTATGGTGGAGAGTCAACACTATGATCTCCCCATAATTTATATGGAATGAAAGTGTGCCCTACAAGTGGTCTTTATGTGTTGTCCAAGCAAATGCATAAGCATGGAAATTTGGATATAAACTACAAACTTTGCACTTTTTTGAAGGAGGTGTGCTTGTCTATTTGAAATGTTCATTCTATGGATATATCATGTGCTTCCTTGGGAATGCAACACAAGACTTATAACAAATGTAGAAGACTTAGCGGGAAAAGATAATTATTTCAATATTTTTCACATGCACATGAGATTAGTGCCTCCGTGCATAATCTTCCCATGCAAGAGGCTCTAAACTACGGATCATAATGTCATTCGTTGCAAAATCACCCTATAGGATCAACCTAAACGTTATAGTAAAATCTATATTGATTAGCATGCAAATAAGCAACTTACTATCATCACCAAATTTCTACATTTCTTGTATTCAAAAAAGTTGAATCACTATTGTTAGTCTTATGCTTTCATTGCATAGCACTCATCTCTAATGAGACTTGGCTCTTGAATAATATACTTTTCACACCACTCATGGCCAAAGTAGACTAGTACTAGTACTGTTGAACAAAGGGCAAGGTGTTTAGCTTGCACTCTTGGATTGGCTTCTTATGATTTGATCATTGGTGAGAAACCATTAGAATCTACCTAGGATGGGGACACCATCATCACATGCGCAATATCTGACATCCTACCTTCTCCTACATCAAAAACATGAGAGGCTAGGCAAGCTTGTCTTTCTTGGAGTTTCAGCAGCCAATGGTGGCTCCAATATCTCCCAAGAGCATATTAGGGAGTGAGGGTTTTTTTGTCGTAGTGCTCGGATGTACTTGGGTAGACATAATTTCTCAATGGTGCATTCCATGGTGTTGCACACCCAATAGGCATGTGGAATTGGAGCTGATCTCTTGAGACAGCTATTTCCAGTGTTGGAAGATTTCAGCTACTAGTGTAGGAAGATTTCAGACAGCAGACTGGACAAGAATTAGAGACTAGACTGGAATTTGGATACTGAAATAAGAATCAGACTTATGTACTGGAATTAAGGTTCAGATTCAGAAGACTGGATAAGAAGTAAGTATAACTGAAATATATGCCATGATTTTACAGATCAAGATTACAGCGAATATGATTTACAGAGAGAAAGTACAGCCACTGACAATGCTGCCAATGATTCCCAAGTACAAGTATAGCCAAGGTGCTAACCCAAATGATAATAATTGCCAACCCAATTACAATGTAATGGGCCCTATTTATACACTTCGGGTTTACTGTAGTAATTACCATAGTAACTAATAAGTAATTCGCTGCCCATCCTCTAAGCAGACGTTCCCACACAGTGAACTATCCAGCGGTCTACATCCTTCCCTTCTTTCTTGAATTTTGACAAGATTCCAAAATTTCTGGAAAATTTCCCTGTGTAATTCTGATGTGAGACTGAAAAATCCATCGTCTGGTTCTCATGTTGGGATTCCGGCTTGACCACTGACAGAATGGCCATACAAAGATTGCGAGTAGGCAGTTGAAAAGGCCAAGGATTGCGAGAGGCAGCTGAAAAGGCCAAGGTGGAGCTCTCACCAGGCCAAGGTGGAGCTCTCATCAGGCCAAGGTAGAGTTGTCATCTCCACCTGCCTGCTAGGAGAAAAGTCACCAACTGAATTCTGAGATGGAACTACACAGTATCCTTCCATTGGATCATCTTCCGTTTGCCCTTTGACCTGGAGGGTGCCTGAGAAGTCCCAGTACCAGCATTCTCCTTCTGAATCAGTCTCGGTAAATGGCCTCCTGCTCAAGCTGATCCTGCCGGTCGGTGGTCATCTCTACTTCATAAGGCGTGAGGGAACGATAGGTTTTGGTGTCAGGATCATAGAGTGCACGCTTGCCTTTGCTAAGTCTGGTTCTGGCCAGTTTATGACAATGCAAAGCAGTATGGATACATCCTTCTAGAAGAGGCTGATTAGTTTTGACTCGAGCTTCGAAAAGAATCTCAGCCATCTCCCTCTACTGTGGTGTCAGACCCAACTTTGCTGCAATGTCATTTTCAGGAAATTTAGAAGATTCGACCGTAAGTTGTAGCAACTGATTAGTAATCCTGGCCAGTCCTCTAACTTGAATCTTCCACTGGCCCATACACAGCTCGATCCTATGCATCTCCTCTTTTAGTGCCTGAAGGTCATTGATTTGGAGAGCATCATTGAACAACGTCTGCAAGTCTTCCATTCCACAGTTGATCGCTCATACCAATCCTGAGGCAAACAACTGGTTCTGGATGTTAAGGATACAGCGCTTGAAAGAATCTTGGCAGCTCTGTTTCTCTTGCTAGAATAGCATCATACAAGAGAACTAGAGAATCATGCACAAATTCTAAGAAATTGAGAACAGCCTGGTTCTCTTGCTGCATCATCTTTCTAGTGATTCTCACTAGTTGGAATAGTGTTTGGAGAGCAGTTGCCTGTGCTCCGACTGACATTCTAGTTTGAGGTCCTTTGCTAGTGGCTGTCTGGTTCTCAAGAATGGCTTTGACTCTCTGATCCAAAACACCTCTCGGAGTTTGAATTTTCACCAAAACTTCCTTGAGTTGTACCCTAACATCCTTCATACAATGGTAAGTTGGTTTGTTACCCAGCAGAAGTTCCAGTTCCAGGGCTAGGGAGCGACAATCTGCAGTAGACTGCCTTTGCCAGTGTGGGTTTGCCACTCTTTCATCAGCATTGAGTATCCATTTAGGAACTCTTTCCAGGAACTAGACTATACTGGGATGCGCAGGTAGATGGCAAGCTTCTTTATCATGTAAAGCTGTTGATTTCCAATGTTCTACCATTTCCCTAGCTCCCACATATAGCCTTTGAAATCTTTCCAATTCAGACAATCAACATCCTCTAGATACTGTCTGGTTATGGAGGGCTGTTGATGTCTCAATTGCCTATTCAGGGTAATGAGCTGCAGTGAATGTTGATGATCAACAACTAGTCCCTCATCCTTCACTTTCATTTTCCCTTTAGCATCTCCTGCTGAGATGGGACTGATCAGTTGGCTGATTCCCAGTGTGACTAGGCTGCTGCTCTTCAGCATGCTGGTTACCCGACTGATGCCCTTCTTCTTGTACTTCCTGCTGGCCCTCACTCTGGCCTGGCTGGTCTGGCTGTGTGACTGGCTTCCTTCAGTTGGCCCTGTCCCACCAGTACCAGGTTGTAGACGGCTGGATAATCACCATGTGGGAACGTGTTCTTAGAAGATGGGCAACGAATAACTTAGTAATTACTAAAGTAATTACTACAGTAAACCCGAAGTGTATAAATAGGGCCCATTACATTGTTATCGGTTTGGCAATTGTTATCACTTGTATTAGTGCTTTGGGATATCATTGTACTTGAGCATCAGTGACAGTATTGTCGGCTGTACTTTCCCTCTGTAATAATCATATTCGCTGTAATCTTGATTTGTAATCTCAATCATGGCATATATTTCAATGATACTTACTTCTCGTCCAGTCTTCTAAATCTGAATCTGAATCTAAACCTTATTCCAGTCTATAAGTGTGATTCTTATTTCAGTATCCACATTTCAGTCTAGTCTCTGATTTCTGTCCAGTCTGCTGTCTAAAATCTTCCCACACTAGTAGCTGAAATCCTTCAACACTGGAATTAGCTGTCTCAAGAGATCAGCTCCAATTCCATTTTGGCGATCACGGTGGATCGAGCTGAAGCTCGTTGAACGAAAGACTCTTCTCCCAGTTGAAGTTTTCATCAATGGCACCAAAATCCAATCGTGGTCGGAAATCTACCATTTGTGTGGACCCCATTACTGAGGATTCAGGAAGAGAGTCTGAACCCAAGCAGGAGAAAATGACTGACACTGAGGCTCAGGAGAAGCATAGTCAGGCTGATGAGGCGCAAGACTCACAACACTCCAGTCATTCTCGACGTCGACGGGGGCAGAACGGGAAGCACGAAAGGCAAAGAGTTCCAAGAATTCTCAGTCTCGCCAGAGAGATGAGCATATCAAGGGCAGAAAGGGAAGTCACTATACTTCTAGCAGGACAAAACAGAGAAGATACTGATACTAAGATAGAGACAGAGATTGATTGGGATGATGACACTGACAATTGCAAGAAGGCTCCCAAGCGTCATTCTGAAGCCAAGAAGAGAAGTGGTGGGATCAGAAGTAATCGAAATGATTACGCAGCTTCCCTGAATATTTCCTTTCCCATATTCAAAGGAGGGAAAAAGGATGATCCATATGTTCACGTACAAGCTTTCGAGCAGTATGTTGAACTAAAAAACATTGATAAAGATGATTGGGGGGAATATTTTCCACAAACCTTGAAGGAGGCAATGAGAAAGCGGTATTACCGTTACCCTGCATGCCATCTGAGATCATATAACAAATTGCTTAAGGCCTTCAGGTTGGAATATTCCGACAATCAAGGAGACGAGGATATTCTTTGTGAATTAAATCAGATCAAACAGAGGAATTTGTCAGTCCGCAGCTATGTAGAAAAGAGAAAAGAACTGACTTGGCAGTTGCAAGAAGCGCCATCTGAGAAGAGATTGAGGACATGGTTTCTCGATGGGTTCAGAAGAAAGAAGCTTAGGGAACAAGAAGTACCAGCCCCTAAAAAAAAATTCAATGACCTAGTCCAAAGAGCATTAAAGCTGGAACAACAAGCTAAGAAAGAGAAGAGCCACAAGAAGTGAAGGACCAGTAGTAGTAGTAGCTCGGCTACTGAAGCTTCTGATTCCAATGCAACGTCCAACAGCTCCGAGAGCAGCTCCAATGAGCGAACAAAGGAGAAATCAAAGAAGGGATCATGGACCAAGAAGACACAAGACAGCCGGTCCGAAAGATGGAGACTTGGTGTTCAAGATGTAAATCCAGGGACCACATCTCCACTGAATGTCCACAATGTACCTACTACAAGGCCTTTGGTCATCTATGGAATAATTGTGGCATCAGAATTCACCATTTTAAGAAAGGAAAGGATCTATCAGTGGTTGCCTACATTGAACCAGTGAAGGTAGAACCAATCAAAGTAGCTCGAGACAAAAGACCAGGTACCAATGGTACTGGTCAAGGACGTGGTAGATACCAACCAGGAATGGGCAAAGGAAGAGGAAGAGGAAACTTCCAGACCAGGAGCATGAATTGCTATACCTGTGGGAAGTATGGTCATTTTGAATCCCAATGTCTAGATGCACCGGTGACGACTGCTGCTGAGGCTAAGGCGCCAGCGCCAGTCCCAGTCAGGGTGGTTACTAGGAGCAAGGGAGTAATCATTAAAGAAATTCCAGACATTTCAGAAGTACCAGTCAATCCTAACAGCAGCAAGTGGGCTCAACAAAGGGAATTTTGGAAGGCCAAAGGTAAAGAAAAGGTGGTAGATGAGTGGCAAGAGTAGCGAGAACTAGCAGCTAAAATCACAGAGGATTTAGCTAAGAAGCTACCAGAGCAGCCAAAAAGTTCCAAAGCTAGAGTCATTCAGAAGATACCAACCCAATCGACTGATAAAGATCAGTCAGTACCGGCCATGACAGAGACCATGCTGGTTGTAGTACATGGACTAGCTGATGAAATGTAGGTGGCTGGAAAAAGTAGAAGTACTGCTAAAGAAGAATGGCAGTGTGAAGACACCAGTTCTTCAAGCTCTGACAATCAGTCTGACCAACAGCGAGAGGAAATTCATGTGAAAATTTGTGATAGAATCCAGAAGCTGACTGTAGAGCTGGAGGATATAAGAAAGACCTTGCGTGAGGTGGCCAACTTTATCAGACAACATAGGAAGACTGAGGCAAAGGCTAGAACAGTGGACTTGACGGCTGTCCGAGATGATGAAGTTCCACTTATTCGGGTAGACTACAAGGTCAGGAAGCAGTGGGAACCTCTCTCAAGCGTCATAATGGATGGAGGAGCAGGAGTCAGCATAATGGGAGCCCATCTTCACCAAACAATGGGTATCACGTACTAACATGAAACCAGCACCATTCAAAGTAAGAATGGCAGATCATCAAGTCGTACAGGCGATGGGTATGATTGAAAACATGCAGATAAGAGTTGGGAGGGAGAAATTCAAAACCAATTTCCTAGTTTTGGATGTGCAGGGAGCATATGGAATGCTACTAGACCACCCATGGTTAAGAATAGCACCTGTTGTTCATGACTATGCAAACCAGAATTTGACCAAAGAAGGGGCCAGTGGCAGAATCAAAATCCAGACTAACAACACCAGGAGCTGGAAAAAGGAACTGAGGCCGAAGGAGTTGTGTCAGAAATACAGAGCCAAGAAAATTGAGCGAGCAGCTATGAACATATTTCCTTTGGCAAAAATCGATTTGAATGCAGTCGTGCTGAACAAAGAGCAAGCTGACACGCAGAAGAGACAATTCGCTCATCAATTTACTGAAGTCAATGGAGAGGAAAGAAAAGTTCAGCTAACTACAAGAATGGAGGAACCAACTGATATGGTATAATGGAAGAACGAGTATGTTCGGAAGAGTACCCACTGGATCAGAATAATGATTCAGAAATGAATGGACCTTCTTGGGAGTACGCTGAAGAATCGACCAAACGAAAAGGAGTGGAACCTCGGATCAGAGGAAAATCCCAGAATGATCAAAGTCAACAAGCACCTCAAAAGGGAAAGGCACAAAAAATGTTCTAGAACTATAAAGATGTGTTTGTTTGGGAACATACAGATTTGAAGGGAGTAGATCCTGAAGTCTGTCATCAGCACTGAATACCTTTGAAACCGGATGCTAGGCCAGTAAGATTGCAAAGATACTGGATGAACCCCAACTATGCAAAGAAGGTCAAGGAGGAGATTGATAATCTTCTCAAGGCTGGGTTCATTATGGAAGTAGCAAGCAATGATTGGTTATTTCCCATAGTCGTCGTTCCTAAGAAGAATGGGAAATTAAGAGTTTGTGTCGACTATAGGAAACTAAATGCCCAGACTATTAAGGATCCATTTCCCTTACCTTTTACTGATATGTTGCTTGATGAGATCGCAGGATATGAGATGTATAGCTTCATGGATGGTTATAGCAGATATAACCAGTTATTAGAGATCGCTCCTAAAGATAGGGCCAAGACCACTTTCATCACTGAGTGGGGAGCATTCATGTATCTGGTGATGCCTTTTGGCCTGTGCAATGCACCAGCTACTTTTCAGCGGTGTATGGTGGAGATGTTTAATGAATTTCTTCATCGGTTCCTCGCCATTTTCATGGATGATTTCACTGTCTATTGAGATGAGGAACAACACAATCTATTCCTAGAGATGGTTTTTAAACGCTGTAAGGAGAAGAGGATTTGTTTGAATCCATTCAAATCTGTATTTCTGGTCTGGAAGGGACAGCTACTGGGACATGTGGTTTCCCGCAATGGAATAGAGATGGCCAATGACAAAATACAGTGTGTCTAGCAAGCTAAAGCACCCAGAACTGCTTCAGAGTTGAGTTCTTTCTTGGGTTATGTGAATTTCTATAGAAGATTTGTACACAAGTTTGCTTCTCAAGCAGTACCACTATATGAGCTTACAAAGAAGACCAATAAGTTCAATTGGACTGCTGAGTGTGAGGAGAGTTTCCAAAATTTGAAAAAAATACATTACGAGTGTCAGGAGTTTTTTGGATCAAGGGATTGCACATATGTACATACAAATGCATGGTGCATCAAATAAAGAATTGCCCGTTTTCCAGAGCCAGGTGGTTACGTGGGGCCCACATGTGTACAGGTAGGACACCATGTACATAGTGAATCGATTTTCACTATTACCAGTACCAGTGTGTTTTCTCTACAATAATGAGGAGTTGGTAGCGCTTAAAAACTCTTGAGGAAGCTATCCGCGGGCCGACGACGTGAGGTTAGCAGGTGCGTCAGATGGCATCTAGTGGCGTCAGGAGGCCGAACCAAGTCAATACTTGCACGTGGATGAGTACGGACACAACGTGGATGTTTTCTTGTGATAATTATGTAGAAAGGTCATCATGAGGACCATATTTTGGGGCCACTTCACATGGTGGCGAGACGCATTATTGGAAAAAATCGAGTGCCAGGTGTGCGTATGGATGTAGAAGGGTGACAACTATGCACTGCGAGGTCAGTTTTTGGCCTGTTCGGGGTCTGTTTGAGGTCATCTAAAAGGCCAAGGGTGCCCAACTAATAAAGCTAAGTGTGGGAACTGAAAAAATAGAGAGAAGAACAGAAAAAAACGTGGAGAAGAAAGGAGGAACAGCCACAGGTGTGTTTTTGCTCATTTTGGAGCTTGTTTTGGCCGTAAACTGCTCATCCGAGGTCGGATTTGAGCACTTTGACATTGTAGACTGGGGTTTTGGGCCGTTCCGGACGCGATGGCGCTGTCCATTTTTCCAAATTCCTCATTGTTTTTTTGCTGTTTTGGATGTGTAAGTTTCTCCTATGAATGAAGCTTCTTCTCCAATTTGTGATTGTATCTGGCATATTTTACCCATATTGTGTGAGCTGTTTGCCCCATTGGTGTTGGCCCAAGCTCATTTGTATCTAATTATCATAAATTATCCTCTTTTGAGCTGAGTTTTTTGGGTGTGTGTGTGTGTGTGTGTCTGTGTGGAGTGGGTAAGTGGATAGTCTCTCTCCTCTCACTCCATAGGTGTGTTCCCTATCTCGTCCAGGTGGTTGTGTAAGCCGAGTGGTGCCCCATAGTGTGTTTGTATATCTTCCCAAGAGTGTGTGTCGGGTCGTTATAGAGACCTTCTGTGTGTTTCCATCCCGCTCACATTCTTTTGGCGCCCCCACGGAGGATCTTCTTCGAGTACGTTCTGCTTCGAGCTTCGAGCTTCAAGCTTCGAGATTCGGGATTACAGGTTGCAAACTACAGGTTAGAGGGATAGGTACAGGTACAGGTGATTCACACAAGTACAGGTAGTTGGAGTACAGTGATATACTAGCAATGGTGTCACTTGCAGTTGTTGTGGGTAGGCATCATTTAGCGCCTGTTTGAGTGCATTGTTTGCTGGATTGTACGTTACTTGTGGAAACTGCTATTGTACGCCTTTGTGGATCCATACTTGGTTTTATTTGGCAATCCCAGCCATTTCTGAGACTTGGTCTGGAAGATAGTCATTTATGAGACTTGACTATACTCGATTTGCATTAGCCTTCATGTGAAGGTCGATAGCGTGAGGTTTTATTGAGCTGGGGGATTCTCAAATGTGGAGATCCTTTCGGTGATACAGGTAGTTGGAGCACCCTTTTCGTGACCTCGCCATAGGCTATGTACTAGCTGTAAAGAATGAGGATGCAAGAGAGCTACACAAGACAAGAACAAAGCACACAGAGATGGAAAGCTTCTTCTTCTTCTTTACAGAAAAGAGAGTACAAAATGACTAAGTGCTAAAGCTGAAAAGTAGCACATATGTACATGCGGTCACTAAGTGTGAACTCGCTAGAAGCGTACTAGGCTGGCACTATAAGTGTAGTCCAGCTGTAGAATCACTGGCAGAGATCCTCCGTGTCGGTCACCTAACGCGCCAGTGAGTAAATGCCGTAAGCGGCCAAGACCCGTAGTGGATTCCAGCTCAAGGTGTAGAGCTCGACATCTCAACACTCCCCCTCGAGCTCTGCATGTCGCAGAGTCCAAGCATAGTCCGGAAACGTCGAAGCTTCTCAGCTCCGAGGGCCTTGGTAAAGATATCCGCTATCTGCTCCCCTGTGCTGACGTAGACCAAGTCGATGTCGCCCGCCAACACTCGCTCTCGAACGTAGTGGTAATGGACCTCTATGTGTTTGGTCCTAGCATGGAACACTGGGTTCCTAGCCAACTGCATGCTGTTGAGGTTGTCACAATGAATGACAATCTGCTGGTCCACCTGCACTCCCAAGTCCTCAAGTAATGTGCGTAGCCAAGCTACCTCGCATGCCGCAACTGCTGCACCTCTGTACTCGGCCTCTGTGCTCGATAAGGCAACCATAGGCTGCTTTTTGCTGCTCCAAGTAACAGCAGCACTCCCAAAAGAGAACATGAAGCCACTCGTAGATCTCCTATCAACAATGCTACCTGCCCAATCTGCATCTGTATACCCATACAATGCTAATGGTGCATCTGCTGCATAGAACAATGCGTAGTCAAGAGTCCCTTGCACGTACCTAAGTGTGCGTTGTACTCCATCCAAATGTGGCTTCCTCGGAAGCTGCATGAACTGACTCTCCAAGCCTACTGTGTAGCTCAAGTCTGGCCTTGTGATAGTCAAGTAGATTAGACTACCCACCATCTTCCTATACATTTGACATCCTCAACAACATCACCCTTCTCTGCACTCAGCTTTGCATTCACATCCAAGGGAATGGAAATCGGCTTACAATCAGCCATACCATACTTTGACAACATGTCCAAAGCATATTGTCTCTGTGACAGCCATACACCCTCTGGAGTCCTGATCACTTCAATGCCAAGAAAGTAGCGCAACTCGCCCAAATCTTTCATTTCAAACTCCTGTTTGAGAAGACCCTTCACATGGTCAATCTCCATAGCATTGTCACCAACAATAATAAGGTCATCTACATATATGGTAATGACCACAATCCCCACATCACTCTCACGTACATAGAGTGAATGATCAGCATGAGCTCTCCTAAAACCAATACTGACAAGATACTTGGCAATCCTGTCATACCATGCTCTAGAGCCCTGCTTCAAACCATACAAAGCTTTGAGAAGTCTGCATACATAATCTGGGTAACCTGGATCGACATAACCAGGTGGCTGATCCATATACACTTCCTCTTGCAACTCACCATTCAAGAAGGCATTCTTTACATCCATTTGATGCATAATCCATCCTCTAGATGCAGCCACTGCTATGACAGCTCTCACAGTCGTCATCTTTGCCACTGGAGCAAAGGTCTCCTCATAGTCTATGCCATACGTCTGTGCATAACCCTTTGCGACCAGCCTTGCCTTGTGACGCTCAATGTTACCATCAGCCTTATGCTTGGTTTTATACACCCATTTACAACCAATAGCTTTCTTGCCACTTGGCAATGGCACCAACTCCCATGTGTCATTTGCTTCCAATGCAGCCATCTCTTCATTCATTGCATCATCCCAATGCACATTTCCAACTGCATCCTCAAAACATGTGGGCTCCACATCCTGTATCACCTTAGCCATGTAGGCTTGGTGATGCGCTAGATACCCATCATAAGTCAATTTCTGAACTGGATTTCTGACTCTATTAGATCTGCGCGGTCCTTGGTCACTCATTTGCCCTCTAGCATCTTCTTGTACTTTCCTTACACCAAGTGTCCTGACAGCCGGAATTCCAAATTCCTCATCAAGACTTTGTTCATAACCATCTGAATCCATCTCTACATGTGAAAAACCTAATGATGCATCAACCATAAAGGGAGGTTCATCAACCTTTTCCTTTCCTTTTCGTGATACATTCCCTGTACCTGTTGGTGGAGTAACTAGCGTACGTAGTCTACCATTCCATGGTTTCTCAACAGAGCCACGAGAAGAGGACTCTTGTGGTCCACTCAAAACCTGTGACTATGGCCTCACATTTTGTACAACCACATCATCTTTTACATCAGCCCCAATAGTGCCATGTGCATTACTGTACCAGCTGCTCATCTCATCAAAGACTACATCTCTGCTCACTCGTAATTCTCGTGTAGTAGGATTGTAGCACCTGTACCCCTTTTGTTCAAGGGAATATCCCACAAGAATACATTTCTCTGCTTTAGGATCCAATTTCCTACGCAACTCATCTGGTACATGCACGTAAGCTATGCAGCCAAACACTTTCAAGTGTGCCAAATCAGGCTTTGTACCTGTAAACGTTTCCTCAGGTGTTACATCATGCACCGCAGCTGTAGGTGTCCTGTTCATAATGTACACAGCTGTATTTACAGCTTCAACCTAGAAATGATGAGGCATGTTCTTCTCATTCATCAATGCACGTGCAACCTCTGCAATGTGCCTGTTTTTCCTTTCTGCGACCCCATTCTGCTGTGGAGTATATCTGCATGTAAACTGCCTGTGTATACCATGCATTCGCAGAAAATCTGAAAAATCATTGGAGAAGTACTCTCCCCCTCCATCTGACCTCAATGTCTTGATTTGCATATCTGTCTCCTTCTCAATCATGACTTTGAAGTCTTGAAAGTGACCAAACACTTCACTTTTGTTACGCATGAAGTAGACCCATACTTTCCTTGTATGGTCATCAATGAAAGAGACATAATACCTGCAACCATGTATACTTGCAGTATCGGTTGGACCCCAAACATCTGTGTGCACCACCTCAAGTGGCCTTTTACATACATTGCGCTCATGTGGAAATGAGCCCTTTGACTGTTTTCCAAACTGGCATGCTGCACACACTTTATGCATACCATCCACCTTGAATTTGGGCAAACCTTTTACAATCTGTTTTGATTGCATGCTACGCAATCTCTGCTCATTGACATGGCCAATGCGTTTGTGCCAAATGTCAACATCAGCCACAACACCTGTGCCCTGTGCAAATAATGCAGCTTTTACCTCAGGCATGTCTACATTCAGCGTAAACATTCTGCCCACACATTTGCCCTCTGTAATCAGCTTACAGCCATTCTGGAAATCTTCTACATAATAGCCATTTGGATTGAAGCGAACCTGCAAACCCTGCTCAACCATTTGTCCAACAGAAACAAGATTCTTTGTAATGTTTGGGACATGAAGTACATCTGCTAAGTACTTTGATTTCCCACTCTTCGTATTTAGAGGTATGTCCCCTACATGAGCAATGGGGTGAGCTGTGTCATCTCCTGTCTGCACATAGCCTGACACATCTGGTTTGCGCATATCTCTAAACCACTCTCCACGAGACGTCATGTGATTAGAGGCACCTGAATCCACATACCAAACATCATCTTGGGTGGAATTCTCTGCAGTCATTGTATTCATTACATGCTGCATAACAAACATGCGCTCGTTTTTGCTGTCATCTGCATCTCTGCTAGTAGATGCATAGTTGCCCTGTTCTCTCTTTCTACTTGCTTTTCCCTTTGGACAGTCACGTGACATGTGACCTCTTTCACCACAAGTCCAACATTCTCTACTATCTGGAGTATGTTGCTGCCTGCTTGATCCTGCACCACGACCTCTTTGACTCCCCCTGCCTTGAGACTGGTTTCCCCTGCCACCTGTATTGTTTTGATTTGATTGACCTTCCAGAAATTGGCCCCTGCAACCCCTTGGGCCTCGACCACGACCTCTACCTCTACCTCTGTTGGAGTTAGAATAGAAGGCCTGTTCAGAATTATTTCTGCCATGAGAAGAAGATGTGTCAAGGCTCTTCTCCTCAAGAATAAGCATAGAAATCAAATCTTGGAACACGGGGATGTCGTCTCTTGTATTCATGGAAGATCTAAAATGTACATACTCATCTCCTAGACCATCCAAGCATGCACGGACAATGTCATTGTCTTCCACTGAGACTTTAATAGATCCAAGAGCCTCAATGATACTCTTGATCTTCAAGGCATAATCATTGATTGAGAGGTTGTTCCTCTTAACCTGATTTAGCTCCGACTTTAGTTGAAGCTTCCTGGCCTTGGTGTTCACCTCGAACACTCTGCCTAAGTTTCTCCATGCAATGGCGGGCGTTTCAGCATCCTGTAGATAGCCCATCATGCCATCTGTGATGCTCATAGACAACCAATACATCACTTTGCTCTGGCCTTGTTGCCAGTCCCTCAAAGCTTTCCTTTGTTCTGCTGTAGCATTTGCCTCGGGAATCTCTG
Source organism: Adiantum capillus-veneris (assembly GCF_014529385.1). Lineage (NCBI taxonomy): Eukaryota > Viridiplantae > Streptophyta > Polypodiopsida > Polypodiales > Pteridaceae > Adiantum > Adiantum capillus-veneris. The sequence goes on from NC_140945.1 coordinate 140,737,569, forward strand.
GTTCCTTTTCATTGTCTCCTTCTACATAGTCCCAATAACCTTTTCCTTTTAGGAAATTTGTTATTCTGAACTTCCATGCAGGGTAGTTATTTTTCTCAAGCTTCTCAGTAACAATCTGACTGAAACCGTCAGACATCTTGAAGCACTAAGACAAAATAGCTGCAATCTGCAAAAACCTGCAAATCTGCTGAACCTGCTATCGTGGTTCCTGTAACGCTTTCTACACTCAACGAGTGTCCACAATCAAGCGTTTCACAACCACTGTACTTGTACAGTAAATCTCTGTATACTGCACTTTGGAGACCTGTTCAGAAACTTGTGCGAAAAACGAAGGGATTGCGAACGAAGGGATTGTGAACGAAGGGATTGCGAACGAAGGGATCTGGTCGTGGATTGCGAACGAAGGGATTGTGATGCTCTTGCTCTCTTAGCCTCTCTTGCCTGCACCAGGCTCTGATACCATGTAAAGAATGAGGATGCAAGAGAGCTACACAAGACAAGAACAAAGCACACAGAGATGGAAAGCTTCTTCTTCTTCGTTACAGAAAAGAGAGTACAAAATGACTAAGTGCTAAAGTTGAAAAGTAGCACATATGTACATGCGGTCACTAAGTGTGAACTCTCTAGAAGCGTACTAGGCTGGCACTATAAGTGTAGTCCAGCTGTAGAATCACTGGCAGAGATCCTCCGTGTCGGTCACCTAACGCGCCAGTGAGTAAATGCCGTAAGCGGCCAAGACCCGTAGTGGATGTCAGCTCAAGGTGTAGAGCTCGACATCTCAACACTAGTGAGTCCTACTTGATGCTCGGGTTCTATTGTTGACAGTTTATACATACATATACAGTCTATATTTTGGGTTCCTATTGCTCTACTTCTAAGGAAACTCTGCCAAAATTTTTCCAAGGTGTGATGGCTGGTCTTTTTGTCTTTTAGGGCATTTATGATGTTATGCTGCTGAAATTTTGGCAAAATCAGAGGATAAGACAGGTGTGCTTTCTTGGGAGCTTCATGGTTGGCTTCAATGATGGATGATCAAAACGGACCTCAATTCACTCCTTTTCATTTAACTCAAAAAATCCAGATAAATGTTCATGTGTCCAGGGAGATCTTTTTCCAGCAGCGCATAGTCTTCATGTTCGGGCCAAGAAGATTAAGGGAGATCTTGGAATGTCCTTTGCCTGTTGTAATTCCGATGATCAACTATGAAAACTCATTTGATGTGCATGTGTTTGTCCTTATCTAAAGCTGAGCTCCATTGAAGTTTCTGGGGATTGGGTAGTGAAAAGTTTTGGGTTCTTGCACGTGTGTTCAAAGGGATTCTCAAAGCATTGTAACTTGGGTAACCATGGCTTTCTCTTATCCGGAATTTCATGGAAGAAGTGGTGAAGATGCGGAAGACTTTCTGGAGCAAGTCGAGGTGGCATGCATAAGCAACAATATGTGTGATGAGGACAAGATTTTGAGGCTATTTGGATTGCTTTTAAAAGATGAGGCCCGTGTTTGGTTCATGGATTTGGAAGCTAAAGAAGCAGTGGCTTCTTCTTATGGTTTGAGTCTTGACAAGTTTATAGAAGCTTTTTTAGAGCATTTCCAGGTTTTTGAAGATGCAAATGCAATATGGAATGAGCTCAATGCTCTTAATAAAGGTTCTTATCAAGGTGTTGATGCCTATATACAAGGTTTTACAGATTTATGGACTCGTTGGTGTGTTGCTCTTAAGGATGAGACCCCCCCTTGTTCATTGAAGAAAAGTTTTTTTGTTGATGGTTTGTCACCTTGTTTGCGGTTCGAAGTTGAGTTGAAGAGGCCCGAGTCTTTTGAAGATGCGGTATGCATTGCAAAGCACAAGGAATGGAAGTTTAAGCGTCTTGAGGAACATGGTATCAGTACAGGTATGCATGTGCAAGATGGATTTGACATGGAAGATGAAGTTAAGCCTAAGCAGGTGAAAAGTAGCCTATCCTATGATGTTTCTCATTTCTTCCCAAGGTCTATTGTGAAGCGTAAAGAGGTCTTGCAGGTTGACAGGTTTATGGAAGAGACTAAAGAGGTGAGTAATGCTTTGCATACAGGATTGAAAAGTCTTGAAGAGTATGCATTGGCTACTTGTGTACCTTGTGATTCTGGGTGTGAGTGTGAGGTTGAGGTTATTGATGATGAGCATGTATCTTTGGATACTAGTTCCTTGGAAATTAGGGAAGAGGGCAAGGTTGAGAGCCATTTTGTGGATTTGTTGGATGTGGAGCTTGTGTTGAAGCCATATTTTGATGTATGTGCATCGATTGAACCGATTTATGAGCATGATTGTGGTTTAGAGCAGGGATCTGTATTCTTGGAGACTGATGAACCCATGCTAGAAGCTATGGATAGTGGTGCTAGCCATGATTATGATGTGGATAAAGTTATGTGTGATGATGAGAAGGGGTTTGGCATATATGAGTCCAATCTCAGCTATGTGGATGCCTATGCTAGGGATATGTGTGCTGCGGGGATACTTTTGTGCTTTGGATATCAACAACTTTACCTTCACAAAATTCTTTTAGCTACTTGGGTGCATGATTTTCAGGTTTTTGCTATGGCTGGTGAAGCCAAGATGCCAGGTGATGAGTCACTTGAGTTGTCTCTATCGGCGGTTGGGTTGAATGTGGCATGCAATATTTATGCTTTTGGAACTCCAGACAGGGTGGATGTGTTAGTTGGATATGCCTATGGTGCATTTTGGTTGATTGTTGACAAATGTAGGTGTGGTGTTATGATGCTTCTTGTGAATCAGGCGATATGCCTTTGGCCTTTTGATCCAGGTGGAATGAGCATCTACTACTGCTGCTGCTGAGCATGAATGCTCTAGCAGGCTAGGGGGTGGGCAAATTATGTCCCAAGTCGTTTGGATCAAGGGATTGCACATATGTAGATACAAATGCATGGTGCATCAAATAAATAATTGCCCATTTTCCAGAGCCAGGTGGTTACGTGGGGCCCACATGTGTACAGGTAGGACACCATGTACATAGTGAATCGATTTTCACTATTACCAGTACCAGTGTGTTTTCTCTACAATAATGAGGAGTTGGTAGCGCTTAAAAACTCTTGAGGAAGCTATCCGCGGGCCGACGACGTGAGGTTAGCAGGTGCGTCAGATGGCATCTAGTGGCGTCAGGAGGCCGAACCAAGTCAATACTTGCACGTGGATGAGTACGGACACAACGTGGATGTTTTCTTGTGATAATTATGTAGAAAGGTCATCATGAGGACCATATTTTGGGGCCACTTCACATGGTGGCGAGACGCATTATTGGAAAAAATCGAGTGCCAGGTGTGCGTATGGATGTAGAAGGGTGACAACTATGCACTGCGAGGTCAGTTTTTGGCCTGTTCGGGGTCTGTTTGAGGTCATCTAAAAGGCCAAGGGTACCCAACTAATAAAGCTAAGTGTGGGAACTGAAAAAACAGAGAGAAGACCAGAAAAAACGTGGAGAAGAGAGGAGGAACAGCTGCAGGTGTGTTTTTGCTCATTTTGGAGCTTGTTTTGGCCGTAAACTGCTCATCCGAGGTCGGATTTGAGCACTTTGACATTGTAAACTGGGGTTTTGGGCCGTTCCGGACGTGATGACGCTGTCCATTTTGCCAAATTCCTCTCTTTTTTTTTGTTGTTTTGGCTGTGTAAGTTTCTCCTATGAATGAAGCTTCTTCTCCAATTTGTGATTGTATCTGGCATATTTTACCCATATTGTGTGAGTTGTTTGCCCCATTGGTGTTGGCCCAAGCTCATTTGTATCTAATTATCAAAAATTATCCTCTTTTGAGATGAGTTTTTTGGGGGTGTGTGTGTGTGTGTGTGTCTGTGTGGAGTGGGCAAGTGGATAGTCTCTCTCCTCTCACTCCAGAGGTGTGTTCCCTGTCTCGACCAGGTGGTTGTGTAAGTCGAGTGGTGCCCCATAGTGTGTGTGTATATCCTTCCAAGAGTGTGTGTTGGGTCGTTATAGAGGCTTTGTGTGTGTTTTCATCCCGCTCACACCAGTAAACCAGTCCTTAGGCAGCCGAATTGGGATATTATTTTTCATGTACATGTAGATGCTTCAGGATTGGCAATGGGAGAAATATTTGCTCAGCGAGATGGCAGAACAGACTATCCGGTCTATTTTGCTAGTCACAGATTCAGTCAGGCTGAACAAGGCTATACGACTACTGAAAGAGAAGCCCTCAGAATGGTTTTTAGCGCTACGAAGTTCAGACATTACCTATTGGGGAAGTTATTCCATTTTTATGTGGATCATCAAGCTCTTCTGTTTCTGATTAACAAAGTTATTATTCAAGGCAGGCTGATAAGATGGATGATGTTCCTTATGGAATTTGAATTCAGAATTTTCCATAAGCCTGGCCGAAACCACTGTGGAGCTAAATTTCTTTCCAGAAGTACGGAGGGATATTCAGAATCACCTCTGAGAGATGAGCTAGTGGATGCTAATTATTTCAGTTAGAAGTAGAAGAATCAGTGGATCCTGAATGGTATGATATTTATCAATTCCTTTCCCAAGGAGCCTTTCCAGAGGATTGGAAACAGAATCAGAAGAAATATCTGATCATAAAAAGCCTGAAATTTACCATCATCAGAGGAGTACTTTATCGACTAGGTGTGGATGGTATTCTTCGACGATGGTATACATCGACGATGGGTTGAGGCTAAGGCTCTTCCTGACAACACAGCCAATTCAATTGCAAGGTTTCTGTTTGAGAATATTGTCTGCCAATATGGATGTCCAGTAGAAATTGTGACTGATCAAGGAACACATTTTATCAATGATACTATGGAAATCTTATTGGATATGCTTTAAGTCAAGCATCGGAAATCTACTCCTTACTATCCTAGATGCAATGGACAGGCTGAAAGTAGCAACAAGACATTAAAGACTATTCTCCCTAATGTGGTGCAAAAGAAACCAGACCAGTGGGATTTGAAGCTCAGATTGCTCTATGGGCTTATAGGACAGCTTATAAGGTAACTACTGGAATGACACCATTCATAATGGTGTATGGTACTGAAGTTGTGGTTCCTATGGAGTTTGTAATCCCCAGTCTGAGAATGGCTATGAAGTATGGATTAGACTTCAACCATAATCTTAAGAAAAGGGTGGATGAACTGATGCAGTTAGGGCTTACAAAAAAATTATCTATCTAGCTTCTTATGTGGTTGTATTAAGCAATGTATTGAGTACTAGAAATTCTCTTACTATATTGAATGATAGTTATGCAATCCATGCCCTAGTAAATGGTACAAGTGTTTGTATACAAAAATCATCCAAGATCTTGCAAAAAGAAGTTGAACCCTTTAGTTTCGACATTTTTATTTTCTTAAGATTTTTACCCTATCTTGACAAATAAGGACTCCCACGGGATTCCAGATCCATCCACTTGGATTAAGTGTGTCAATCAAAGGTATAATTCCAAATGATGTCAATGTCTATACTGACCAATAAGGATCTCCTAGGCCCCAACTTATCCGCTTGGATTGGGTAAGTAAGGTCATGTTTAAAGAGAATAAATCTATCATAGATGTTTGTCTTCTTGAAAAATATATGTCTTTACAAATTAGGAGTCCCAAGGGATTCTAGACCCATCCGCTTGGATTAGGTGTGTCAACCAAGGTATAACTCCAAATGATGCCAATGTATATCCTGACCAATAAAGATCTCCCAGGACTCAACTCATTCGCTTGGATTGGGTAAGTAAGGTCATGTTTAAAGAGAATAAATCTATCATAGATGTTTGTCTTCTTGACAAACATCTATCTTGACAAATTAGGAGTCCAAAGTGATTCTAGACCCATCCGCTTGGATTAGGTGTGTCAACCAAGGTATAATTTCAAATGATGTCAAATTAGAAGTCCCAAGGGATTCTAGACCCATCCGCTGGGAATAGGTGTGTCAACCAAAGGTATAATTCCAAATGATGTCAATGTATATCCCGACCAATAAGAATCTCCCAGGCCCCAACTCATCCTCTTGGATTGGGTAAGTAAGGTCATGTTTAAAGAGTATAAATCTATCATAGATGTTTGTCTTCTTGACCAAAGAAGGAACTCAAAGAGTCCCAACCTATTCCTTTGGATTAGGTAGGTCAAGTAGAGACAACTAGTCTAGTTCATTTTATGGTGCTATCTTGACCAAAGGCTAGCTAGAAAATAGAGTGTGTGTGCTTGAATTGATTGTCTAATAATAGTTTCAATTATACAAACTATTGAACTATATAATGGACTAAACTAGATGTTATAGGTATATAACAATGTATCTTTAATGAAGTTAAAGTTACATTACACATGGGCAAGAATTAGAACATATGTATCTGTCTATTGAATTTATTTGATCTATTAGTGCTACAACAATTTCTCTATATACAATACACTATACAATCAGAGCACATCTTTGTGTGTAGAACCAGTCTAGTATGTAGATCCACTGCTACAATTGTAGTTACATTTGTAACTCCAAGGAAAAGACTTGTTACCTGCCACCATCCAAGAAACACAACAGAATTATCAGTAATCTTGCTAGTATTTTCTTGGGAAGAAAGGTGTCAATGACCCCTTCCCCTTGTCATCGGTGTCAAAATTTACAATAAAACTACTAACTAAGCAAAGGTCATGTATACATTAGTATTTGTGGTGCTTTTTGGAAGAGTGAAAAGATGATTGACTCCATGTGGGTGAAATTTACTCCAAATGTAATTTACAAACATAACATTGTGGGTGGAGTGTGGATATGTGTGTGCAAGAAACAACCATCATGTGTTCATCATGTACGCCCTATGTCATAATAAAAGGTTATTGGAAAAGATACAAAGAAAAAAATCAAGATATTCTTGCCGTATGTATTCTAAATCTGTCACAGGAACCGAATAATAGAGATCGACAGCAAAAGATAGAGAAAGAGATCTTTGTATTGATGGATTTTTGCAGAGTTTTGATACAACAGAGGAGCAATAAAATATATGGGCGCATTCCGTTGTACGGAGCTCGAACCTCCCGACCACCCCCGAGCTTCAGTTCGCTTGCATGCAACGTCGCACTTGCACTCACACTCGCAGAAGAGGAGATCTATGAATGATCCCCAAACGCACCATCCGTCGTTCTTTAATCCTTCTTTTCCTCAAAAAGCATGCGGCTTCTCAAAATAGTCGCTTTTTAGGCGTTCAATCAACTCGATTTTCGCACCAAGTATACCTGCGAGAATAAGATAAGAACGTGATCGCTAAGCGATCCGTAAAGGTTAGATTTTTATCATAACACTTTGCACAGATCCGGTTTCACAAACTGATTTCTGCATCGCCTACAAAATAGTCAAAAGAACATACTCGTGCAACCAATTCAACATGATAATCAAAGTAAAAAAACATAATTATATACCTTGATAATCTCAATTGTAATACTATACCATGAAGAAACAATCCACTTCTTGGTTGATAGCAGGGAGAGTTGTATGATGTTGTATGTCTGTCTATCCTTGTGTATACTACATTGCTGCTGCCTTCTGTTTGTTTTCATCATAACTTCTACAAACAAACTCAGAACAAAGCAATCCAGGTACTCAAAACGACGGAAATAAGTGTGGTCTACAAGGCATCGAGGACAGAATTGCGAAAAACGTCTCTGTTTAGCTAAAAACGCAACTTTTAGATCGCGACTCATAAAACCTCTTTTTTTGGGTCTCCACTACTTTTACAACTTATTTTAAGCCTACCCACGCATTTTAAGCTAAAACACATAAATATAAAATATTGATATTAATAAAAATCTCAATTTTACTCTTCATAGACAGACTATCTGTTATTCATTAATCTTTATCAAATCCGTCTTTAGTGTATTATTTAAAAAAAAGAATATATGTTCTCTCTTAATATCTCAACTCATTCGTATAAGCTCTATTTAATATACTATTCAACAATCTTTCAAATCGTGCTAACGAAAGATATGCCCTACTACATTCTTTTCGACTTTAAGAACTTCAAAGACTAGTCCTATTACAAAATCATACATGTGTTTTAGTCTAGATTTAAACCGTATTTAGTCTAGATCATACATGTATTCTCAATTTCCACTCACAATGATAAGAGCCCTAAGTACAATTCAAATGAAGGCCCTTTAAAAGGCATACTACTAAAAATACCATATATCATTCTCGCTTACTATCAAAAGGTTAATGTGTGTATCTGTGTGTGCACATGCACCCATGAATGCATATGTGTGTACACCCATGCATGCACATGCGCTAACCACACGTGTTAATACTAATCCATATTCATGGATTATTACTAAAAAGGAAAATTTGTCCATCTAGCTAATTTTAATTCCAACTTTTACCATAAAAAAGACACAGCAAAACAAAAACAAGATTTGAACAAGTTTGCTTAACTTTTACATGAGAAATCAAGGTTCTTTACATTATAAAGTCACATATCACAAGGCCAACAAATCAGTTTAGATTTGATCAGAACATTAACTCAGTAATCTAGACAAAGTCTCCTAAGGGCCAACATAAAAAGAGAAGCACAAGCACCTAGCTAAGATGATCAACAAGGAGAAAGGTTTAACCTTCGAAAGAAGAAAGTGAAGCAAGTGATGAAGAGCAAAAATGTGAATCTGACAAGGGTAAAGCTTCAAAAACTATGTTTGAACCCTCAAAGATTGAAGAAGAGAAGAAGAGAAAGGCTAAGGGTAAACAAAAAGTGGAATAACTTGAAGAGATAAAATAAGAAAAGTGCCAGCACACCTATCATAATCAAAGAACCGACACAACGAGCTGCTCGCCTTGAAAGGGAAAGGGAGGCCTTTGAAAGAGAAAGGGGCTTGGCACGGGATTTTGAAGAATTCTCGAAACCAAAGTCATCTAAACTATAAACACAGAATCCTATGTACCATTATGACCAAGATCCCCACTCATACCTTGAGAAAATATACAATAAGGAAGAACAAGTATGAGAGGAAGTGCTAATAAAAGTCATCGCCACTCCTTCTCTTCCTTAGGATGCTCGAGAAACCACAAGGTTCCCCTCACCGATCAATGAGATGAAAACACATGAAGAAAACCCGACTAGAAAGAATCAAGAGTCTGAGCAACCAACTCAAAAATAAACATTTAAACAAGAAGCAACACAAGAGATACATCATGTGAGGTAGACAATGGCGAAATTAGAAATGGCAGTGGAATCTCACCAAATAGAAAAAGTTAAAGAGGTGCAAGAGCAGCCATCAAAGGAAGTTGAGACCGACACTGGACCAACTATCCAACCCCCTATAGAGGAAACACTAAAGGAAGTGGATGAAGGTAAGGATGAACACCAGGAAGAAGCCTCCACATTTGGCGCAAAAGACTTGGAAGACATCGATGAGGACACTCAGTATGCACACCAAATTTTAGAGAAACTAAAGAGTGATTTTTACCATTGACAAAAGCACATCCAACTTGCAATGATTAACCAACAACTATAAGAAGACAGAATTTAGGTTACATATTCAATTCTAGAAGAGAACAAGGCTCTACATGAGACATCACAGTAGAGACACAAAGGCTCCAAGAGGCCAACACAAAGCAACAAGCGGACCTCTCTGAAATGACGAGGCTAGTGGAATAGTTGACAACAACAGCAAATGAAGCCCATGAGCAAAAGATCAAAGAACAAGATGCCACAATCTTAGAGACAAGCTCCCATGATCAGTGGCTACAAATGTACGTGGATGTCACCAACGTACAAGTGGCACAAACGGAACCTAGAATCTGATAGAACATAGTGTGCTAAGATGGATCCATGTTAGTGCCATTCATTAGGCATTAAGATAATGATAATCACTTTTTTAGTTAATTAAAAAACCCAATAGGCAAACAAACATGCAAATTGAAATAAGACTAATCAATAACTTGAATACAAATGGAGGCTTGTATAGCCTTAGCAAGTGGTAGAGAGTGATGCAGTGCATGATGTATATAGCCCATTTAAGACTTCTTCAATGCTAAAGATGCATGAATGGAGAAAATCAGGAGAGTGAATGTGAGCCCCATGCTCTATGGATCATGTACAACGTGTCATGCTCATGGGTCATGTCATGGAGAGAGTCATGGCTAGGGTTATCCCTACAAACTCCCCCACAAATCTAGTCATGGTGATGTTTTATCATAAGTGATACATCATAGTGGATCAACATGATTCATCACTATGGTTCACGTGGCGCTAACTTATCATACCTAGGTTCAAAAGACTAGAATACATCAGTATATTCACAAACATAATTGCATGATCCTAAAGAAGTAGAGGGTGTATCATGTCCCTCTATGCAGTCGTCTTCAGCAGTGGTCATGAGAACTCTTCTTTTTCCTTTGTTATCATATTTCCTTGGTCTTGAATCTTCTCCTTGATCCTTCTTGAAGCATTTGAATGAAGGGTGTCCCATCTTGTGGCATATGCTGCATGGAATGTTCATGTAGCAATACTTCATAGCATGGTTTGACCTACCACACTTCGTGCACTTTTATTTTCTTGATCAAGTTACATAAGCACCTCTTGATTCTTCCTTAAGGTCCTTATTCTTCTCATAGTCTTGGAGTGATTTGATGGAGTCTTCTAAGCTTGGTGTAGGATCCTTCTCTATGAGGACGTTGATGATTTGGTTAGAGGTGTCTTTGGGTATGGCTTTGAGTAGAATGGAAACCTTGTCCTTGTCGCGTCAATAGGATATTTGTTGATGCAAGTAAGCTGAGTGCAAATGGATTTCATCCTATTGAGTAAGGATGCTACATCTTTTCTTGCTTTCATGGTAAGACCATACAATTGCATTTTAAAGGCTATTTTAGACCTTTTGGCCTTGGCACCAAAGTGCCTCTCTAGAATAATCAATGTTTCTTATGAGGTCTTACACTCATCCAAATAATGTATACAATTATCATCCAATGAGGTAAGGAGGGTACCTGAGGCTTGCTCATCTTTCTCTTGAAATTTGGCTTGATTAGCCCTAGTTTATATCCTCTCATTTTCTCCGGGTGGGCAAATAACCGACCATAGATCTTTACGCATTAGGTAGCTCTTAACCCTAGCTTGCCACGTGTGGAACCCATTCCCATTGAATACGGTGAGATCACTTTGCCAGAGAGCTGAAAAAATCTCTTTGTATAATGAAACATGTCCCATGCGTTATCAATACTTCTAACATAAATGTAGTCCTAAAGTTGTTACTCATAAAAGAGGCCTCGTGAGTGGAGAATAGCTGTATAAAATGCACCTACATAAATGCATGTCAAAGTAGTGTCATAAAGTGCATGAGGTAGATGAAAGAAGCTGAAGGAATGGTATAATAAGGGCACCAATGATGAAAAGACTTACAAGGTAAATGGCATGGTGTAGAAACTTCAAGTTTTGTAAATGTTTTGCCCAAAACAATTTACTCTCAAAACAACTCTATCTCTTGAATTCTTTTTTTAAGATTTCTCTTACATTACATCTAGTCACATATAGAGGAATTTGTCCCTCTCTCCCAATGATGGAAGCTCTAGCTATACAATCATGGAACCTGAAAGGAATGAAGACCCAAAAGAAGCACGCTTTCTTCTGGGAGGAAGTTAGAAAGGATAAAGAAGTTAATTGTTGGGTCATCCAAGAACATTGTATGGATGCTTGCAGCAAAATAAAGGGGAAGGGTAGGTCCCCAAAACAAGTAAGAAGTTGTTGGTTACTGGGGCATACGTGTTCAAAGACACTCTATTTAGAAGGCTTACTTAGAAAACTTTGAGTAAACTCAATAAAGTTATTCATCTAGACAAACCTAAATCTTGGGAACTCTTTGCTTGAAGCATACAGAGAGCGATCAAAATCTCGGTCCCTCGGATGAAAAAGGCTCAGGAAGAGGCTTTTCAAAGCAGCATGAAGAGGAAGTTTCTTGTCTAACTTCCCAAAAATCTTTTGGGCTGGCCTCTGAAGAAGAACACAAAAGGTGGCTGGAAGATAAAGCCAACCTAGTCCAAGCTCCAGCTCAAGGAGGTTACGAGGGCAAGATTGTTTTCCAAGGAGACCTTCCTTCATCTAGAGGGCTACTAATCTAGCACATTTTTTTAGGTCCTTGAAAGTCAAGAGGAGTCGGGGCTCTGTCCTCTCGCTCACTGATGAGAATGAGAATGCTACACAAGCCCAGGACGAAATGGCTTGGATAATGCTTGATCATCTAAGACAAATTTTGTCCAACCAGAGACCCGCTCTCAAGGGGTGGATGAATCCACATCCACCTTGCTCAAGAGTATCAATAGGGAAATTCCCCAACTTGACGCCAATCAGCTGAGTTGTCCTTTTTTGAAGACGAGTTCTCGCTTTCATTGAAAGCTCTCGGCAAGGAGAAGTCCCCTGGCTTGGATGGTTTGACCACTGAATTCTTCATGGAATTTTGGGATTACCTCAAGTTCCCAGTCACGTATATGGATAACTAAGATTTTCTCAAGGGGTTGTTAAATCCTAGTGTGAAAAGAGGGCTTATCAAGCCTATCTCGAAACAGGTTTGCTGATCGTATCTTAAGCACTGGCGTCCCATAACTATGATGTCTACGGCATGCAAAATCATTGCCAAGGCAGTTGCTCTTAGAATTGACCCCCTCGTGGTGGACAAAGTCGTTTCCCCTCATCAAAGGAAGGTTTATCAAAGGAAGGTCAATATATGACTATCTTGGCAGTAGTGGTTGGCATTGACTATGCAGCCTTCACAAAGCAATAGTGCATTTTGCTCTAGCTAGGCCTAGACAAGGCATATGTTGACCCATGGGTCAACAGTATGACATAACTCAATTTTTGTACCAAAGTCGTATTTGTTGAGAGTTATGAAATGATGCGGATTATGGTTTAAAACATCATTTGTAATGAGTAGCTAGTCTAGTTGCAAAATTTGGGGTGTGATGGAACCTCTAGATTGTAAAAACAAAGCCATTTGACCCATTGAACTCTAGTTTTGGTTTAACCTATGGTAGTCTTAGTATATAAGGCATCTAGGTCATTTTGTAAAGAGAACTTTATCTTAATCAAGTTTTGATCTGCCTTCGATTGTGTAAGAGAGAGAAAGAGAGACAGAGCATGATCGTCATCCGGGTCACACTTCCTACTTGCTCATCACATTGGAGATGTGAGTGCACCATTGCGATAGGCTCCGAGAGAGCTCCACAACAACGTCAAGTATTCCACACAAAATGAAGCTTGCATGCTAACGCATCTACAAGCTATTTGTGGTTGTAAGTGTATCAAATGATGTCTATTTTTTGCATGCAAGTATTTATTAGAATCATGGAGACATGAGCTACGCAAATAGATACTCATAGATTTCACTTTTGGGCATTTTAAAAAAAATTCTCTATCTTCATACACGTTTTTTGTAGATGGGTTTGGAGTGAAAATTCTGAGTGTAAAGCCTTTAGGATAGGTGTATCCTAGTGAGGGGATAGTGTTCCTTAAGTTTTGTACGGTTCTGGTATGATTTGGTGAGTTTTCTTTTGTTTGTGTGTATGTGGGCTGGATGGTGTAGTTGAGAGCAGTGAGATTCTTGATTTTGGTTCATGTTGGCCTTCCAAAGTGTTGTATGTGTGGGACGTTCTTAGCTTGACAAGCCCTTGAGATTACCTCTGTGCACCTATCGTGTCATCTGTGTCCTTGATTGACATTGTGTTGTTCTAGGTAGTGTTACATGCACTTTATAGGCTGTGTGATTTTGCGCCTACAACATTGGTGCTGCTACAAACGAAAACATGGTTGCCCTGCAAAATACCCAAGATAACACAATATCTAGCATAAATATACCTGGTGATTCCCATAGCACATAAACCATGATGTATGCGAACAGAGAGGGACCAAGAGCGAGGCAAAACAAAGAGCACCCACAGGTGCACCTCTTAGAGTGGAGTGCTACGCTGGCATGGTGAAAGAGGAGAGAGGAGAGGAGAGGAGGATACACAGACACTGGGTGCAATCTCCAGCCGTGCAAGAGTGACCATTTTCCTCTTGCACATATTTCGTTTATAGATTTCTTGAATGGCCAAAGTGATTATAAACTGGCCGGCCGATCATAAATGGCCAAAGCTCATAAAGAGCACTTGAATAATAAAATGTACAATATTTTTTTTTTTTCATTCGCATAGGCCTAGCTTGGTCTAGTCGTTTCCACCTATCAGCTGCATTAAATAATAAATATATCAATTCTATAACATACCTCTCCGTTGGAAAGCAAATGTCCTTAGTTGCGAAGATAAAAATCTACAAACAATACTTGTCAAAAACAATGGTTAGTATTCTCTATAAAAAATATAAAGCATAGGAAAAGAAAACATGATGAAACCAAACAACATTGCTTATGCCTGCCGCCGTCATCCACATACTACTGATTCTAGTGTCCCATACCACTAGAATAAGCAGTATATGTCATACCCTGATGAATCAAGAGATCATTGGTCACACTCATCATAATCAATTCGCATCAACCTCAATCCAATTCCATAATTATTGTCGTGACAACCCACAAAAATTCAAGTCCAAATATCTGCCAACATATATCCATTTCAAATCCAAAATCTATACATCCAAATCCAAAATCACTTTCATTATGTACCCCGGTAACAAAATCATACCAGTTACAGTGGTGGCTAGCCACTGCAGCATGATTTTGTGATTGGTGTTGCCTAAATCGGCGAATATACACCAATAAGACTTGCTACCTAAATCGGCCAATCTACACTAATGCTACCTAAATCGACGAATCTGCATGACTTGTTTAAAAATCGTGAATCTGTAGTTTTTTGTTGTGGTGCCTAAATCGGAGAATCTTCACGAGATGAGCATTGACACACTACCTAAATCGGCGAATCTGTGTGCATGTGCCCAATGGAAAAGAGAAGACATAAAGAAAAAAACAAAACAAAATATTTACTAGCTAGTGGTGCCAAATTGAGGTATGCTATGGTCCCATAGTGCTACACAAAATTGTTTCTCACTATCCATATCAACCCTTGTGTGTAGTTGTATATCAACATGATGATAAAGCTGCTCAATTTAAATTTACATTCAGGGGAAGCAACAAGCGCCAATGTGAGGATGGGTAGTTTCACATACTGTGATAAGGAAGCAAAAGATGTTGTTCCTTTGAAATTATCCATTTGGATTATGCTGGTTGCAAACTACTAACTATGTGTTATGAAATACATGTACGAAATAAGAACAACTTAGAAGGAAGTAGAGATAGGAGTATGTGAAGACAATGTATGACAATGTAATCACATGAAAGAGAGGAATCATAATGACGAGAGGTTAAGGCAAATTTGAGGGTGGTTCGAAGAATAGACTTGGAGTTGAATTGTCAAATGCGAAACAAGTAGTTAAAAAGGAAGGTCAGTAGAAAAATAATCGTTTGGTTAATGTTAATGAAGATAGACATTTGGATTATCTAATAAAAAGTATAGACTAACGCAAAGTACAAATGTCAGACCACAAGTAATGCAAGTGTCAACAAGAGAAATTTAACAACTTTTTAGTATTATGCAGAAAGGTTAGATCCTACAATATTTTATAGCATCACTAGTGGAGGAATTAGGCAAAACTTATGTAATGAAGATCAGTATCAATTTGACAAGGTTTACAAAAATAAGTAAAAGATGCTTCAAGAACGCGTTATATACATATTGAAAACAATCACAATTATTTGCCAGTCTCAGTATACATTAACAGTGTGTAATCAAGAAGACTTGCGAAAGATTTCTATGTCAATAATGAAAACATACAAGTGAGATATGGATCTGGCCATATCTAGATGTTAGTTGTGCTTAGTAAGTGGAGGAATTGTGTTTGTCAAGGAGAAAAGATAAAGAAATTAGTGGGACTGTGAATATTTCCTTGTGAGAGTCAAGAATGTGAAGTGACTTCTTGGTGGATCCGAGTAGGATAGAAGAAGAGACTCGACATGGAGAGGAGAAAGTTGCACAAGAGACATTAGAAGCCCCCTATACTAGAGGTAAATTGATCAATAGAGTCATTATTCTTGGGAGCATAAGACGCCTATGTCTATGAGGGCCACCCCATCAGTGATGGAGACTCGAACAGAGGAACTGGACTATTTTAGCAAGGCATGGGAGACATTCAATATAACTATATTATTGTGGTGTTGATGGTCTTCACAGACCAATGCAATACATCTTGGAACAGTGCCCGATGCAAGCCAGTCGTCGCATAAGACACTGATGTTTAGTGTGACCATTATGTTACTGCCTTTTATTTCATACCCAGACATGGTAGGAGATCCAACAAGATTGTAGCACATTGATCTCATAGGTCATTTGGGCCTTTGGAAGACGATTAATATAACCAACTTACCATACGTGGTTAATTTAGCAGCATTGGAACAATCTTAGGAGACCTTAAGAAATCACTAAATGAGTGGAGAATCATGTGGGATAACTCCAAAGGGGAAGAATGATCTGCTAATATATTTCTATATGTATTATCAAAAAGAAATTTACACTAATGCAGCAATCGAGAACGCTATCTTAGCTCAGCACAAGAACTGCCGAGATGGACCAAGACCGACGATAGTGACTGGGATTGTACATGATGACGCGATAATAATAATAAATTAAAAAAACAACCGAAGATGGGAAATTTGAACCACCCGACAAATTTAGTGTGTATGCTTTGTGTTTTGTGGTTCTTAGAGCTGAACTTTCCATATGTCCCTTCTGTCATGCTTCCATGTTGTGGCCTGTCGACGACACGCGGACTAAAAACTCCCTAAGTCTCGTTCAATCGTGCATGCAAGCTGGGGAGATTTCAATATTGGAGTGCATTGAGCAAGCATTACTATGACGCCAGCTCTGAACATTGAGAAAGACTAAACACTTGAGAAAGGAGAACTAGGTTGCGAGCTTGGGCTCAACCTGCAACGAGCAACAAACTAGGTCCATGGCGATGTGTTGCAAGCTTTTTCCATGCTTCTTCTATGATAGCCCCGCAGTGGGAGATGCGGAGGGAGAGAGAGAGAGAGAGACTGTGCAGAACTCACAAGGTCATCAAAGGTCGCACAAATATGCCGCTTTTGAGTTATATTCTTCCTGAGTTAACACTATTTTCCCATTTTCGCTTTCATGTCTACTGTGATCTCAGGAGTCATATGCCAAAGGATTCTGCACACGCACTTTTCTTCGGTTTCTGTGTTGACAGTTTCTCTGCATGTACTCCTAATGCAGGGCTGCAATAAAGCTTAAGGTATTTCTTGCTACCCTAATAAAGGTGTGTGAGAAACAAATTGATGTGCTATTATTTTTTTTCTAGCAACACAGATCAAGAAAACATGTCATCATTGCTTGAATGCAATATGGCATGTAGGTGCATGAGTGTGTCTCCGGCTAATGGTCTCCATCCGTGCATAAGATGTTGTCTCTTACCCAGCATTTGCTACTCCAAATACTATATGCAGTAAAAAAAAGAATGGCATGGTCTGAGCAGGAACAACAGTGTGTGGAACATAAATATAAGAGTAATGAGTGCTCACTGCAGCTTCTACACACATATGACAATTCCTTGCTTCTCTGCAGTCATGTTCCTCAATTGTCCTCCCTGCTTTGCGGAACCTGCATGCCAGCCTCTATAACTGGCCGCACACCTAGAGTCGTGGGTTAAGTGAGAGAGAGAGAGAGAGAGAGAGAGAGAGAGAGAGAGAGATGGCTGGATTACGACTTGTAGTGGTTGGAGTCGAATCAAAGTAGAAGTCGACAGTGTGACCACGGTGTGAGCAGTGGGGTGGGGTGGTTGAAGACGAGAGGGAGAGAGGTGGATGGCTGCATGAGAACGCATAAGTGTGTGTGTGTGTGTGTGTGTGTGTGTGTGTGTGTGAGAGAGAGAGAGAGAGAGAGAGAGAGAGAGAGAGTTGGCACAAGGGAGTGGGGCGGGATATTGTTTGAGTGGTCGTATATGGGTGTTATGGCGGCTTGAATTGCATGCCAACTGATGAAGTGGAGAGAGAGAGAGAGAGAGAGAGAGAGAGAGAGAGAGAGAGAGAGAGAGTGATTTACTGCCTGCATGGTGATGAGGGCCTGTATAGTGAGCAACTGGCCGTCGGAGAAGGAGATCATTTGGTTAGTGGTGGTAGGAAGAAAGAGAGAGTGAGAGGGTGATTCGGACTATAGAGAGAGGGATCTTCTTGTGTGGCTAGAAGACTAGTCGCTCATTAAGTGAGAGTAGAGGGGGAAAGTGAGAAAGAGAGGGAGTTTGCTGGCTACTCACCACAGCATGAGAGAGAGAGTTGTCGAGGTTGGTGTGCACCAGTGATTGGCAAAGGGAGAGAGAATTTCTACATGGTGGCTGCGTGGTTGCAGTAGGTGGGTGTTCTGCTGATGATGGCCAGGACAAGGCAAGGAGGTTACTACTAGGTAGTAACTCTGTTGAGACGATGTTCCCTTCTCTTTGTTATGTGTGCACGAATCAGTGGAAAACTGGCTTACGACATAGCATGAAATCTGCTAGTTGAGGTCCTAAGTTCAAAATGCTGTGATGTGCTGTTTTCTACCTCGTGAACTCCTTTTGGTTTTGTTGTTGTTTTTGTTGATGTTCTTCTTCTTCTTGATTTCAACTTAACGATATGCTCATAGCCATTTCCTTAATTCTCCCGCTACCCTTTCAAAGGAGTGAAATCCAATAAAAACACACATCCGAATCTCTTTGAGTTCGTAGTAGTATCTATTTTATAATGTCTAATTCTTTATGATAACTCTCTAATCAATACAATACCACAAGAATATGAAAATCAACACATGATGGTCTATTTAATGCTAGAAATTGAAGCATATAGATCAAAGTTTGAATAACTTAGCTCTTTGTGATCGCATGTCTTTGCAAAACATCATCATGACATTGTTTTACATATTAGGTCTTCATTAATATGGATGCCACATATCCAAGAGCGTAGCCCTTTTCTCTGATATCACTCCTACAAACGAAAACGTGGTTGCCCTGCAAAATACCCAAGATAACACAATATCTAACATAAATGGACAAATTTGCATACTTGGCGATTCCCATAGCACATAAACCACGACGTATGCGAACAGAGAGAGACCAGGAGCGAGTAAGAACAAAGATCACGTACAGGCGCACCTCCTAGAGTGGAGTGCTACGCCGGCACGGCGAGAGAGGAGAGAGGAGAGGAGAGGAGAATACACAGACACTGTGTGCAATCTCCCGCCATGCAAGAGTGACCATTTCCCTCTTGCACGTATTTCATTTATAGATTTCTTGAATGGTCAAAGTGATTACAAACTGGCCGGCCGGTCATAACTGGCCAAAGCTCATAAAGAGCACTTGAATAATAAAATGTACAATATATATATTTTTTCATTCGCATAGGCTTAGCTCAGTCTAGTCTTTTCCACCTATCAAATGCAATATATAATAAAATATCAATTGGATAACAGGTGCCATTGTAGAGGACAGAAGGGATTGAGTAGGTAATCCTATTAACACTTGTCTGATGGTTGCTTGCTTTAGTTTTGACTAAAGAAAGTATTTTTCTTTAGTGGATTGGAAGAGGATATTCTAAGATCAAGTGGACAGCCAGGAAGTGTGTGTCTTGCCAAGGATGTGCACAATGCTAGATAGATTTAGCTAGGATTTTTAGTATTAGTTGTGGACTAGAGTATTTGTTGGTGGTCGAGTTAGCTTTGAGGTGATAAAAGCATTCGCTAGTCCACATATCGAAATGAAATGTTTTTCTACTCATAAACATAAAACCCCATATGATATGTAGGAGTAGCTTTAGGTAAGTGATCTATTTGTGATGAAGAGCTATTCATCACTGATTTATTTGCTAAAGTGCTTGTTTGCATTCACGATCTCAAAAAAGTTTGATTTTGAGGGTAAAAATGCAATAAACAAGTTTATGTTGATATTTTTCCATGACTGATTGATTTTGTGTATATAAGAGGGCATGTGCAAGATTCCTGTGTATAAAAATTGAAACTTTGTAAATTTGGACATCATACGCGTATGATGTCTCAAGAGTAGTCTGGAGACCAAATTTGACAAATTTGATTGCACCAAAGTGTTCAAAAGGGGTATTTTACCCTATATACACCTTGAAACTAGGGTTTTGACCAACCCTTGGTATCCAAAAGACAAAAGACGGAGTGTCAGAAACAATAAAAGAGAAAATTGTGTTTCGGAGTATACTTTTTCATGATGATTGGTAGAAGTGCTTGAAAACCAGTGCTAGAGACTTGGGTATACTTGTGGTTAAATTCTAGCAAAAAATCAATCATGTATGATGTTTGCAGGGTAATTTTGGCAGCAAAATTGACTTTTTGACTTACACCCCTATTTTGCATGCTATGTTAAGCACACAAACCAAATTTCATTTCATTTGGACATATAGATTATAGCAAGCACCTAAGTCCAAGGTCTTTCTTGTCATGAAGTAAGGCAACAAAGTGCAATCCACCGACTACGGTCGTATGCTCTAGCTATAGGTTGTGCACCACACACTCAACCCAACACCTTAAATCAGCTAGCTACTTCTTGCTTTGATGAACATGCAGTGCCCAACCCCATCTCACCTGATCTCAAATCGGTCTCAATTCCCTACCCCAAGTCAGCAATCTCAGATCCATCGCTTCCTAGATCTTTAATAGCTCTCATACCTAATTCACAAGCTTTATCCAATGGTCTAGAGATGCACCCAAAATCCAACCCTTTACTAAGGACTACTTCTGTAGTCCAAAAACCCAAGAGTCATTCAAAGCAAAACCCTTGAGGTTGATTTTTCCTACAAAATCTACAAGGTACAAACAAGTTTCTGGTTTGTTAAAGGCTTTTGTATCCCTATGACTGAAGGTCATTCAATTCTAAGTGTTTGCCCTCAAAAGAGCCTCAAAATAAATCCTCAAACAAAAAGAAGAGATGTCCTTTCAAATGCTATGTCCTAAAGGTTCATTCATTCTTTTAGCACATTCAAAAAGGCTTTAGAGGACAAAAGAGTAAAATCTGTATTCATAAGAGTTTGATCCATGATGTAAAGTATTGTTTCAATAATATTTCTAATTCCTAATTTACATAGAGTCTTTTTAGTTAAGGACTTCACAAAAGATTCATTTTATTTAATTGTTTTATTATTCTCTATGTTATTGAATATATCTTTTTTTATGAAGGCATTAAAATATATTTTGTTTTAGTTTTTTAATGTGTCTTTTTATTTCAACTTTTTAGTTTGTTTTTTTCATTTTATTTTATTTTCAAATGATAATGTGCAATCTGCACATTTAATGTCATTATTTAAGTGGAGAAGTTTCTAATATATACACCATACATGATTACTAATGGATATATAATGAATAATATATATTTTTATTTATTTTTAATTTTTTATCTTTTTCCAAATGATAATGTGAAATGTGTACACACCTTTCACCTTATTATTTAAGTGGGACCTTTTCTAATATATAAACCATTTGTGATTACATATGTATAATAAATAATTTTTTATATTAAAACACAACAAACATTCCAAGTGACTGTAAGCATTCATTTAATCTTACTCTCTATAAATATCATCCCCCCTTAACTTAGACGGCCTTCATGCCTCATCATCTTGTTTTGAAAAAAAACCAAAAAAATACACATACTCAAAGGTAGCACATCTGCCATGAGTACGAAATATCTTTTTCATGCGTCCGAAATTGAGTACACAAGTGCGAGTCAAAAGAATTTTTCTTTTTGTTCAAGGTGTGATTTCATAGAAAACACACATGGAGTGTGTGTGTGTGTGTGTGTGTGTGTGCGCGTGCGCTCGTGTGCTACCTGTGCATGTGCGGGGTCAATAGGATCACACATACTCGAAGATATCACATATGGTCAGTATACATGGCTCATATAGTTGGTTCTTAAGGCATGTTTCTGATCATAGGTCCATGTAGAAAGAGAAAAGTATCTTAGATAAGCACAAGAGACAGTAATTCATACAATGTATGTACATGTGTCACTTGTGGGGGTGTAAATGTTAGAGAGAGAGAGAGAGAGAGAGAGAGAAGCACCAAAGGTATGTGTGATGGGTATGAGGTGTGTGTGTGTGTGTGTGTGTGTTCAAAATGAATAGATAGGACTTGGTGGACTTAAATTTTGTGTTGTAAAGAAATTTGAGGGGTGTCGATTGTTAAAGAGGTGACATGTGTGTTATGCAAAGCCTCACTTACTTTAAAGGGAGCTTTTGTAGGTAGGCCAGGTTGTATAGATCTCTAGCCAACTAAGGGTAATAATAGATTTTTGCATCTAGATAAGTGTGTGTGTGTGTGTGTATGTGTGTGCATGTGAGCGACTGTTAAGGGGAGAGAGAGAGAGAGAGAGAGAGAGAGAGAGAGGGAGGGAGAGAGAGAGAGAGAGGGAGAGAGAGGTGAGCTTTGAGGCTTTGTTTCTTCTTTAAGAGCACCTACTATTATCATGCCTGCTACCGTTGTAATATCTCTCTCTCTCTCTCTCTCTCTCTCTCTCTCTCTCTCTCTCTCACACACACACACACACACACACACACACACACTACTCATTACAAAAAGGCTTCTCACAGTGTGACACTACTTCTTACAATTTTGACACTCCACACAGTACTACTCAAATAAATTAAAATTGTACTAGGGGAAGGGGGGACTCCCTATATAGTCAAATAGAAAATTTTCCCTACTTATAGGCTATAAGTCAACGATAAAAAATAAATGAATAAATGCTAATATATGTGTAATGTCACTAATGTGACATATTTTCTACATTTTTAGAAGGGGAAAAATGCAAAATACTGAGACTTTGACCCCACACAACCCTAGGAAGAGGTATCCCACCTCATGCATGTTGTAGACGTCTGGATAGTTCACTGTGTGGGAACGTCAACTTAGAGGATGGGCAGCGAATTACTTAGTAGTTACAATGGTAATTACTACAGTAAACCCGAAGTGTATAAATAGAGACCATTACATTGTAATCGGGTCGGCAATTATTATCATTTGGGGTAACACCTTGGCTATACTTGTACTTGGGAATCATTGCCAGTATTGTTGGCTGTACTTTCTCTCTGTAAATCATATTCTTTGTAATCTTGATCTGTAATCCCAATCATGGCATATATTTCAGTTATACTTACTTCTCGTCCAGTCATCTGAATCTGAACCTTAATTCCAGTACATAAGTCTGATTCTTATTTCAGTATCCAAATTCCAGTCCATTCTCTGATTCCTGCCTAGTCTGCTGTCTGAAATCTTCCTACACTAGTAGCTGAAATCTTCCAACACTGGAATTAGCTGTCTCAAGAGATCAGCTCCAATTCCATTTTGGCGATCTCGGTGGCTCGAGCTCAAGCTCATTTTGAAAGACTCTTCTCCCAGTTCGAAGTTTTGAGCAATGGCACCAAAATCCAATCGTGGCTGGAAATCCACCATTCGTGTTGACCTTATTCCTGAGGAGTCAGGAAGAGAGTTTGACCCCAAGCAAGAGAAGATGACTGACACTGAGGCTCGTGAGGAGCATAGTCAGGCTGATGAGGCGCAGGACTCACAACACTCCAGTCATTCTCGACGCGGACGGGCAGAACAGGAAGCACGGAAGGCAAAGAGTTCCAAGAGTTCTCGGTCTCGACAGAGAGATGAGGATACGAAGGGCAGTAAAGGAACTCACCGTACTTCTAGCAGACAAACTAGAGAAGACACTGACACTGAGACAGAGATGGAGATTGATTGGGATGCTAACACTGACAATTGCAAGAAGGCTCCCAAGCGGCATTATGAATCCAAGAAGAGAAGTAGCAGGATCAGTAGTAATCGGAATGATTACACAGCTTCCGTGAAGATTTCTTTTCCAATATTCAAGGGAGGGAAAAAGGATGATCCAGATGTTCACATACAAGCTTTCGAGCAGTATGCTGAACTAAAAACCATTGATGAAGATGATTGGGGGGAATATTTTCCACAAACCTTGAAGGAGGCAGCGAGGAAATGGTATTACCATTACCTTGCCTGCCAGCTAAGATCATATAACAAATTTCTCAAAGCCTTCAGGTTGGAATATTCGGACAATAGAGGGGATGAAGATATTCTCTTTGAATTAGATAAGATCAAACAGAGAAATTTTTCAGTCCGCAGTTATGTGGAAAAGATCAAGGAGCTAACCATGCAGCTACAGGAACCGCCATCGGAGAAGAGGTTGAGGGCATGGTTCCTGAATGGGTTCAGAAAACAAGAGGTGCCATCCCCTACCAAAAAATTCAATGACCTGGTCGAAAGGGCATTAAAGTTGGAACAGCAGGCTAAGAAGGAAAAGAGCCACAAGAAGCGAAGGACCAGTAGAAGTAGCTCTGCTACTGAAACTTCTGATTCTAGTGAGATGTCGAGTAGCTCCGAGAGCAGCTCTAATGAACGAGCAAGAGAGAAATCAAAGAAGGGATCCTGGACCAAGAAAATTGAAGAGATGGCTAGGCAGATTGCCGTAATTAGCCACACAAGACAGCCAGTTCAAAAGATGGACACTTGGTGTTCAAGATGCAAATCCAAGGACCATATCTCCACTAAATGTCCACAATGTACCTACTGCAAGGCCTTTGGTCACCTATGGAATAATTGTGGCATCAGAATTCACCATTTTAAGAAATGAAAAGATTTGTCAGTGGTTGCTTACACTGAACTAGTCAAAGTAGCTCAAGAGGAGAGACCATGTACCAGTGGTACTGGTCAGGGACATGGCCGATACCAACCAGGAATGGGTAGAGGCAGAGGAAGAGGAAACTTCTAGAACAGGAGCATGAATTGCTATACTTGTGGGAAGTATGGCCATTTTGCGGCCCAATGCCCAGATGCACCTGTAACGACTACTACTGAGGCTAAGGCACCAGAGCCAGTCCCAGTCAGGGTAGTTACCAGGAGGAAGGGGGTAGTCATTGAAGAAATCCCAGACACTTCGGCATCACCAGTCAATCCTAACAGCAGCAAGTGGGCTCAACAAAGGGAAGTTTGGAAGGCCAAAGGTAAAGAGAAGGTGGTAGATGAGTGGCAAGAGCAGAGGGAACTAGCAGCTAAAATCAAGGAGGATTTAGCCAAGAAGCTGCCAGAGCAACCAAAAAGTTCCAAAGCTAGAGTCATTCAGAGGATACCAGCCCAATCAACTAATAAAGATCAGTCAGTACCGACCATGACTGAGACCATGCTGGCTGTGGTAAATGGACTAGCTAATGGAATGGGAGTAGATGGAAAGAGTGGAAGCACTGCAAAAGAAGAATGGCAGTGTGAAGATACCAGTTTTTTCAAGCTCTGACAATTAGTCTTACCAAGAGAGAGAAGAAATTCATGTGAAAATTTGTGATAGAATTCAGAAGATGATTGTAGAGCTGGAGGATATAAGAAAAACCTTGGTTGAGGTGGCCAACTTTATCAAACAGCGTAGGAAAGCTGAGGCAAAGGCCATAATAGTGGACCTGATGGCTATCCGAGATGATGAAGTTCCACTTATTCAGGTAGACTACAAGGTCAGGAAGAAGTGGGAACCTCTCTCAAGCTTTATCCTAGATGGAGGGGCAGGAGTCAACATAATGGGAGCCCATCTTCAGCGAAAGAATGGGTATGACTAATATGAAACCAGCACCATTCAACGTACGGATGGCAGATCATAGAGTCATATAGGCAACGGGTATGATTGAAAACATGCAGATAAGAGTTGGGAGGGAGAAATTCAAAACTAGTTCCCTAGTCCTAGATGTTCAGGGAGCATATGGGATGCTACTAGGGCACCCATGGTTGAGAACATCACATGCTGTTCATGACTATGCAAACCAAACTTTGACCATAGAAGGGGCCAGAGCAGAATCCAAATCTAGACCAACAATACCAGGAGCTGGAAAAAGGAATTGAGGCCAAAGGAGTTGTGTTAGAAGTATAGAGCCAAGAAGATTGAGCGAATGCGCTAGCGGCTATGAACATATTCCCTTTGGCAGAAATCGACTTGAATGCAGTCTTGCTGAACAAAGAGCAGGCTGACAAGCAGAAGAGAAAATTCCCTGATTAATTTACTGAAGTCAATACAGGGGAAAGAACAGTTCAGCTAACTGGAAGGATGGTGGAACCAGCTGATACTGGTATAGTAGAGGAACCAGTATGTTCTGAAGAGTACCCACTGGATCAGAATATTGATTCATAAATGAATGGACCATCCTGGGATTACGCTGAAGTATTGACCAAACCAAAAGGAGGCGGACCAAACTGGTTGCTTCCAGACGACCAGGAAGTAGAAGAGTGGAACCTAGGACAAGAGGAAAATCCTAGAATGATCAAGGTTAACAAGCACCTCAACGCGGCAATGAAGGAAAAGGCACGGAAAATGTTCCAGAACTATAAAGATGTGTTTACCTGGGAACATACAGATCTGAAGGGAGTAGATCCTCAAGTTTGTCAGCACCGAATACCACTGAAATCGGATGCTAGGCCAGTACGATTGCAAAGATACCGGATGCACCCCAACTATGCAAAGAAGGTCAAGGAGGAGATTGATAATCTTCTCAAGGCTGGGTTCATTACGGAAGTGGCAAGCAGTGATTGGCTATTTTCCATAGTCGTCGTCCCGAAGAAGAATGGAAAATTGAGAGTTTGTGTCGACTATAAGAAACTAAATGCCCAAACTATTAAGGATCCATTTCCCTTTCCTTTTACTGATATTTTTCTTGATGAGATCGCATGATATGAAATGTATAGCTTCATGGATGGTTATAGCGGCTATAACCAGTTACAGATCGCTCCTGAAGATAGAGCCAAGACCACTTTCATCACAGAGTGGGGAGCTTTCATGTATCTGGTGATGCCTTTTGGCCTGTGCAATGCACCAGCTACCTTTCACCAGTGTATGATGTAGATGTTTAATGAATTTCTTCATCGGTTCCTTGCCATTTTCATGGATGACTTCACTGTCTATTGAGATGAGGAACAACACCTTCTATTCTTAGAAATGGTTTTCAAATGCTGTCAGGAGAAGCAAATTTGTTTGAATCCATTCAAATCTGTTTTTCTAGTCTGGAAGGGACAGCTACTACTGGGACATGTGGTTTCCCGCAATGGAATAGAGATGGCCAATGACAAACTACAGTGTGTTCAGCAAGCTAAAGCACCCAAAACTGCTTCAGAGTTGAGTTCTTTCTCGGGTTATGTGATTTTCTATAGAAGATTTGTACATAAGTTTTCTTCTCAAGCAGTACCACTATATGAGCTTACAAAGAAGACCAGTAAGTTCAACTGGACTACTAAATGCGAGGAGAGTTTCCAGAATCTGGAAAAAGCCATTACCAGTAAACCAGTCCTTAGGCAGCCAAATTGGGATATTATTTTCTACGTACATGTAGATGCTTCAGGATTGGCAATGGGGGCAATATTAGCTCAGCCAGACGGAAGAAAAGACTATCCGGTTTATTTTGCCAGTCGTAGATTCAGCCAGGCTGAACAAGGCTATACAACTACTGAGAGAGAAACCCTTGGAATGGTTTTTGGCGCTACAAAGTTCAGGAATTACCTATTGGGAAAGTTATTCCATTTTTATGTGGACCATCAAGCTCTTCTGTTTCTGATTAATAAAGTCATTATTTAAGGCAGGCTGATAAGATGGATGATGTTCCTTATGGCATTTGAATCAAAATTTTCCATAAGCCTAGCCGAAACCATTGTGGAGCTCATTTTATTTCAAGAAGTACGGAAGGACATTCAGAATCACCCTTGAGAGATGAACCAGTGGATGCTGACTTATTTCAGTTAGAGGTAGAAGAATCAGTGGATTCTGAATGATATGATATTTATCAATTCCTTTCCCAAGGTGCCTTTCCAGAGGATTGGAAGCAGAATCAGAAGAAAGCTCTGATCATAAAAAGCCTGAAATTTACTATCATAGGAGGATTACTTTATCGACTGGGTGTTGATGGTATACTTCGACGATGTGTCCCTATGGAAGGAAGAATGCAAGTAATTACAAAAGCGCATAATGGTGATGGCACTTTTCCAACGAAGTAACCTATAAGAAGATTCTGCAAGCTAGTCTGTGGTGGCAAACACTGATTGTTGATGCTAAAAGTTTTTGTAAAACTTGTGACAAATGCCAAAGAATGGGCCGACCAACAACTACAGATATGACTCCCTTGATGCCAGTACAACCACTGGGAGTATTCATGAAATGGGGACTAGATTTTATGGGAACTTTTAAGAAGGTTACTCCTAGGAAGAACAAGTACATAGTAATGGCTACTTGTTATGTTACCAAGTGGGTAGAAGCTAAGGATCTTCCTCACAACACAGCCAAGTCAACTGGGACGCGATTTCTAAGCGATCAATTTTTGGCGAGCGCTTTTTAAGAATCGGGCGAGCGGATTCCCAAAAGAAGGGACAATCTACCTATCTCTCTCTCGCTCTCTCCAACTAAAATATGATTGTCATTTCACGATCAACTTACATTCAAACAAAAAACACCATGGAATCATTCAATACACTATTAATAAGAGAAAGTCTTACACACAATTAGGGTCTATTTCAAATAGCAAACCCCAAATCTATGAGTTCCATTGCATCCAAAGTAAATACATATGGGGGTTGATACATCATGGGTGACGTGGAGGAAAGAAGGGCGGTGGGGGGCCATATCCTCTGGGAGGAAACAAAGGTCGTGCCAACGGGGGCAGTGCACCAAATGGTGGGGGAACTACTCCAAATGGCAAAGGGTGTGAACTATATGTTGGGGGGGGGGGGGGGGGGGGGGGGGGGGGGGGGGGGGGGGGGGGGGGGTCAACCCCGGGTGGGGCCTCAGATGTGGAGGCAATGAATGCACTGGGAGACGGTCCAGCTGCACGCCATGCCAAAAATGGGGCTGTGAAAGAGGGATATGATGCTGCTACTGCCCCACCCTGACTGCTCAGTGGTGTCGGGAACGGTGGGTCAAGCGGATGAATCTACTCGGACACCCACTGCGGTTGCTCAGTTAACTGAGCTCTGACACTCCTATGAAACATCAATGTCAAGCCTAAATCGGAAGGTAGACGCTGAGCTGGCTCCAAACAAGCACTGAAAACTGCCCAATCCTTCTCACAACTGATGCAATGTCTATGTAGTAGTAAACATTGTGCTGCCAATGTCCCAACTCCTGCAAAACAATCCAACACAGCATCTCCCATGTCTGTGAAGGTACCTAGTAGCTATCTACACAAAAAAAGTTGCCTTAAGATTTATTATATCTATAATTTTATAGGAACAATAAAAACAGCTAACAAAAAAGTTCTACCACCTGGCAAACGCTGGACTCCTCTCAACACCTCTACGAAAAGGCCGACCCATACGATCAAGCGTCCACTGTGTGGAATCTGATCGTGGCAGCTTCTCCCACAACATGTCGTCATCTGCAGAGAAGCCACGCACATTTGCTGCAATCTCTCCATCCGCTCGATCGTACCTTGGATGCCGACACCCACTAGTTCTAGGGGGTAAAATAATGGCTAGCAACAAAGTACCAACCTGCGGGGAGCAATTAAAACATTATTTTCTGACCCATGAACATCGAAGTTACTATTCATTATCAAAACAAAAAAACAACATACCCCCTCTAAATAGTCCTGAACAGTCGTACAACTTGCCTCCGGTACCCGTAAGTACAATATCCTCAACAGTTGGAAACCAGCTCCCTCTGCCTTCGAAGTGACAATGGAAAGATGTTCTGCATGACATGTCTCCACAATCATGCCATCCACCAAAAGAAACTCGGATGCCAGAAGGAATGCAGCATCCACAAGGTCACTATCCCATTGGTTCCATATAGGAACCCCACTCGTGCTAGCTGCATGTGGCCTAGTGTGTAAGGGAGAGGCCATGTACACCAAATGTACGCCACCCAATCTGTGAGGTCCCTGCCCCTTTTTGAGAGGAGCGGAGAACCTTTGATAGGTCTCCAATCCTGAAAAAGAAAAACCAACGGACATTGCTTTAGCTACTACGTAGCCACGGGCATGAACCGTTAGTGAAGGACTGGTCCTATCTCGCTATGGCGGAGCGTGACCACCATAACCCTATCTAAAAACTATCTATAATCAATTATACCTAAAAGTATAAATCTTAGAGTGACCAACCTGTGTGCTTTTTTCCCCATGTTTCAGAAGCACAGATGCCAAGGTTTGTCTCTTTTAAGATTTATGACTTAAACAAAACAATTTCTAGCGTTGGAAAGTTACCCGACTCATCGGGTCCACCTGTCCATAGAATGATACCGTCAGGGTATCATTCTCCCACTTTCCACCCCGCACTCACCCTTGTTTTGTTATCTAATTACTACCACACTATTTAAACATACATGTTCCTTTACTTTATTTATGATGCTGGTTTATTAAAACAGCCCTTCAAACAGTATTACAAACAATAGTCAAACAAGAAGTCGTCTAATTTTAAACCAACAACCCTTGGATTAGGTGTACTCAAGAATCTCTACTGGCGCTATTATGTTCGATCGGTATATACATTATTTATAAAAACCGTTGCCCTCATGAGCGTCCCATACCGCTCGACAAGTATCATTGTGCTAATATGGACGTACTCTCATCAGAGAAACAACGGTGCCAATCTGGGCGTCATCCTCACGCCACGGCAAAACAAAACTGCAGTATCCAGCTGGGGTAATCTGGGTGTACTCCCACCATAGCATCAACGGTGCCATCCTGGGCGTTATCTCACGCCTCAGCAACTGCCACATAATACTAGCGCTAATAAGTAGAGAGACTTGAGAGAAACCATACCGAAGGTTTTGGACAAACATTCTTTCCTATAGCAATCAGTTTAACCATACATTCTTTCCTACTTGGTCAAACATATGCTGAGTTTCTTGGGGTTAAGCCCCGTGGTTTAGGTCCGTGTTTTCTTTTCATAAGGTCAATATTATATTTCTATGGTGTCGCATATGTAATGATGCATAACTTGAAACTGCAATACTAACCTGTACCATAGCTCCGATTCGTCCAATTGGTGGAGACATAAGATGTTCCACAGGGGTTCCACCGTTACTTGTACGAGCTTCATGATCATTAGCGTCTTGGGTTCGAGCACGCCTTGGAGCCATTTTTTTGTACTACACTTATGTTATACACTTAGAACTTTAAATTGGTCAATTTCCCTACTAATCTCTTTGTTTCCAAAGAGAGTCTGTAATTTAAACCCTCGTCAACTCGGATTCACACTTAATGTTGTTGTTCTATATCTAATTTCTATACATCAAATATTTGCTAATCCTAATTAATCAAAAATTAAGTGTGTAAACTACGAGTGAAAGTTTAGGAATGCATTACTTTTATGCTTCACATTTCTAATCCAATTCTAACTTCAATTTCTATACTTCAACTAAATCAATTTTTAGTATTATTCAAAATTCTACTTAATCTAATTGACAATAAAATTGGTGAATGAGAATTTCATCATGTATAATAAGAATATGATGAGTTCTCTTATGTATTAACTTTCAATTAACTATGCATAAGTTAATAATGAAGATGTACTAACTAGACAGAGTAGGTATACTTAGAAAGATTAGAGTAAGAGAAAACATATACACACATCTTTTCTAAAGTTAATTGAATCTTACTAATCAATTAGAAGATTAGAGTAAAAGAGAACACACACACATCCTTTTCTAAGAGAAAACATACACACAAATCTTTTCTAAAGTTAATTGAATCTTACTAATCCATTAGAAAATTAGAGTAAAAGAAAACACACACACATCCTTTTCTAAGAGAAAACATACACACACATCTTTTCTAAAGTTAATTGAATCTTACTAATCCATTAGAAAGATTAGAGTAAAAGAGAACACACACACATCCTTTTCTAAAGCTAATCGAATCTCACCAATCTATTAGAGAGATTAGAGTAAGAGATAGCACACATACACACATATCCTTCTTAAAACTAATTGAATCTTACTAATCTAGTAGAGAGATTAGAGTAAGAGATAAACACACACACATAGCTAATTGATTCTTACTAATCTATTAGCGAGATTAGAGTAAGAGATAGCACATACACACACATAACTAATTGAATCTTACTAATCTATTAGAGAGATTAGAGTAAGAGATAGCACACACACACACATATCCTTCTTAAAACTAATTGAATCTTACTAATATATTAGAGAAATTAGAGTAAGAGATAGCATGCACACACACATAGCTAATTGAATCTTACTAATCTATTAGAGAGATTAGAGTAGGAGATAGCACACACACACACACATTGCTAATTGAATCTTACTAATCTATTAGAGAGAATAGAGTAAAAGATAGAACACACACACATATCTATTAGAGAGAATTGAGTAAAAGATAGCACACACACACATATCCTTCCTAAAACTCATTGAATCTTACTAATCTATTAGAGAGATTAGAGTAAGAGATAGCACACATACATAATTCCTAAAGTTAATTGAATGCTTGATTAATACGCACCTTATTAGTCCACTAGAGTTTTTGCTCTCTTAGTGGTTTGTGGACGCCTTCTCTCTAAGAGAAGTGGCAGCACTTCGTGAGCACTATAGAGGCAATCTCTATGTCTAAAGTGTGAGCATGGATGCTCTATTTATAGCAGAAAAGAAAATGTCCAAAAAAAATTTATATAAATTATTTTTTTAATTTTTTTTTCTCAAAAATCATACACGCATTTTTGGTACCCTTGTGGTACCCATCAGCTTGACCACTTTGTCATTATCACCAAAAGATAAGGCCACACAGGCCCCCCCTTATTAAGATTAGTCAAGACTAGCGTCTCCTTTTCATGTGAGAGTGTGTCCCACTTTGTCCCCTCCTATGTGAGTCCAGGTGAGTCCATGTGCCTTCATTTGTCATCCCTGTGTATTTTTTTGTCTTTATAATTATTTTACTTATTTCTTTGATGATAATTTACTTTACATTTTTAAGTTAAACTTTATAGTCTTATATTAACTTTACAGTAGTAAAAGAAAATTCTACAATCAGTAACTAAGTCTTGCAATAAGTTAGTTATTGATTCATATAGCTAAACATGTCAGAATTTTGTAGCGTAAATTTTAAATTCTAGGTTTTCTCAACCTACGATTCATAATATGAACTCGAATATCTTAAATAATGAGTGATGGTTAAAAAAATTCAAATGCGTAATAGAACTTGTGTGAAATTTGAAAGTAGAGACCTTACAATCTCCCCAACTTAGAATTTGAGATGCCCTCATCTCAAGAACAGTGACGGGTAATCCTTAAGAAGAGATGTCTCATCTTCCCAAGTAGCATCTTCTACAGGAAAATCCTTCCTTACGATAAGATGTTCTTTGATGGATCTATTCCTAAGCTTTCTCTCCCGAGTTTCTAGGATAGTATCAGGTTGGAGTTGTAGAACATCTTGAGCAGGTAAAATGATTTTCTCATCATCAGGGACATGGTCAGGGTTATATACATAAGGTTTTAACAGACTTACATGAAATACATCATGCACTTTGAGATGATAAGGGAGTTTTAGTCTATAAGCTTGATCACTTACAACCTTGATTATTTCGTAAGGTCCACAATATCGGTAGCTAAGCTTCTTATACCTTCCGAGAGATAGATTTCTCTTTTTGGGTTTTACTCGTAAGAAAACTTTGTCACCTTCTTTGAAAATCCGATCAGATCTTTTTAAGTCGGCATACTTCTTTTGTCGATCTTGAGCCGCTTGTATATCCCTTCGAATAGCTTTGGTTTGAGCTTCCATTTCTTCAAGCATTTTCTTTGAGGCTTCTACCCTTATAGTGGGGTCAGAAAAGTTAAGAGGTGATAAACATTCTTGACCATAAAGAGCATTAAAAGGTGTCATTCCAATACTTCTATGAGTAGAGGAATTGTATGCATACTCTACCAAGGGTAGGTATTGAATCCACTTGCGAGGTTCTCTATTGCAGTAGGCTCTGAGGATGTCTTCAATTACTTGATTAACTCTTTCAGTTTGGCCATCAGTTTGAGGATAATAAGCAGTACTAAAACATAACTGGGTTCCAATAGCTTGAAACAATGATACCCAAAACTTTGAACTAAACTTGGCATCAAGATCACTGACAATCCTCTTGGGTAAACCATGAATTCTGAAAACCTCCTTCACAAACAGACGAGCAATATCTGAAGTTGTAAAGGTTGTCTTGACTGTGATTAAGTGAGCCACTTTAGTAAGCGAGTCGACTATGACCATGATTGAATCATAGCCAGCTTGGACAGAAGGAAACCTGGTGATAAAGTCCATGCTAATACATTCCCATTTCATTTGGGGAATATCTAAAGGATGTAATATACCTGGCATCTTTAGTCTCTCTACCTTAATCTTTTGACAATACAAACACTGCTTGACATGGCGAAGGACATCACCCTTCATACCTTGCCAATAGTAACTTTTGCGAATTGCATTGATGGTTTTGGCATATCCTAGATGTCCTGAAGTTGGGCCATCATGTGCTTCATATAGGATAGCATTCCTTAGGGTAGAATCCTTAGGTATGCATAGTCGATTCCTATAGTAAATTTTCCCATCTTCTAAGGAGTAATGTAGAGGTTTAGGCTGATTTGATGATACCCTCTCTTCACGTAGGATACTAGCAAGCATCTGGTAATCTGAATCTCTGACAGCAGCATCCGAGACCTTGTCTAAAATAGAGTTGTTAGCCATGGAAATTGCCCCCAAAAAAGCTTTACAGCTTAGGGCATCTGCCACAACATTATTCTTACCTGGTCTAAATTTAATATTAAAATCATATTCGTGCATGAGCTCTATCCATCTCCTCTGTCTCATGTTAAGGTTAGGTTGGGTAAAAATCCACTTAAGGCTCTTGTGATCTGTTACCAATTGGAATTTGCATCCCAATAGATAATGTCTCCATAGCTTGAGAGCATGAATAACTGCTAGCAATTCTAAATCATGTGTAGCATAATTCACTTCATGAATCCTAAGCTTCCGAGAAGTATAAGCTACAGGCCTTCCTTCTTGAGTAAGGACTCCTCCTAATGCAAGGTTACTAACATCTGTGATCACCTCGAATTCTTGGGTGAAGTCTGGAAGTTTTAAGAGAGGTTCTGAAGCAAGATACTCCTTCAACTGTTTGAAGAAAGATTCATGTTTTTCTTCCCAAAGTATCGTAGCTCCTTTCTTTAGCAAGTCGGTTAGTGGTGCAGCTTTAAGAGCATAGTCCTTTACAAAGATCCTGTACCACCCTGTGAAACCTAAGAACCCTCTGACTTCGGTTTGTGAAGTGGATTGAGGCCATTCCACAATATTTTTTACTTTGTCAGGGTCAACAAAGACTCCTTCAGGTGAAATGATAAACCCTAAGTAACAGACCTTAGGGGTAAAGAAGGTACATTTGCTTTTCTTTGCATATGCTTATTTCGGCGTAAAAGCTCTAAGACTTTCCTAACATGTCCTTCATGCTCTTCTTCTGATTTGGAATAAATTAAGATATCGTCAAAGAATACAAGGACAAAATCGTCCAAGAATTCTCTAAAGATATCGTGCATCAGGCGATTGAAAGTTGCAGGAGCATTCGTAAGTCCGAAAGCCATCACTGTAAATTCGTAATGACCATAACGAGTGTTGAAAGCTGTTTTGGAGATATCAGCCTCCTAGATTCGAATTTGATGATAGCCAGATCGAAGATCAATCTTAATTTGTGAATATTTTGGCTCCATGTAATCTGTCCAGCATCTCATCAGTGCGAGGAATTGGATATTTATTCTTGATGGTAACCTGATTTAAGCCCCTATAATCTATGCAAAGTCGAAGAGAGCCATCCTTTTTCTTTTGGAAGAGAATAGGTGCACCCCATGGAGATGTACCAGGTCAGATAAACACTTGCTCAATCAACTGCTTGAGCTGCTCCTTGAATTCTATAGCCTCTGGAAGTGACATCTTGCACGGCGCTCTTGAGACTGATTCACTACCTGGAAAATTTTTGATTTCATGGTCTATCTTCCTAGGTGGTGGTAGTTCAGAAAGTTCAGCGGGGAAAACATCCAAAAATTCTTCTAGCCACATTGGTTCAGGGTTGGAAGAATATTTTTCTACTTTGTTTAGCTCGACTACAAAAATTTGTTGACCCTTGCGTAACCCTTTCAAAAGACGATTAGCTTTGACCAAGTAAGCTTTTGGTCGTCCATTCTGGCCTTGAATAGTGACTTCTTGACCTTGGTTGTCCACAAAAGTAACACTTTCTTGGGCACAATGGATATTGGCATTATGACTGGCTAACCAATCCATTCCAAGAATTCCGTCATAGATTCCTATGGGTAAGGTTCGAAAAGTAGTAGAAGTAGAGTATTCTCCCAACTTGAAATCTATTTTTCCTACAGTGTACTGAGATAACACCTCCTTTCCATTGGCTAATTCAACTCTCATCTTTCTTGCAGGGTGTTTATTAAGTCCTAACCTCCTTAAACATTTAGGTGACAAGAAAGAATGAGTACTGCCACAATCAATAAGAAGCTCAAATTTTTCACCTTGGTGAATTGCATGAGTTTGAATGACAGCATATTGTTGTCTTGCTCTTGGGTTATCAATTGCAGCATGTAGAGTTGCTCCTTCCTCTTGTTCTTCTCCCAATGTTGGTTCTCCTATGATAGCATTGACTCTGGAAGCCATTCCGCGCCCTCGACCTCGTCATCCATTTCTTCCTTCACGATTTATTATTTGGCCTCGTCCTCTAGCTCGATTAGGTGTATTTGTTGCAGAGACTCGCCTAGGACATACATTCCTAAAATTTCCTAGCTCGTTGCATTCATAGCATCTAAGATCTGCATTTTGAGCTCCATTTGCTGAAGCTGCAACTATTGGATGAGTTTGGTGAACTGGGTGAACTTGCCTTTGGTTCCACATCATAGGCCGTCCTTTCCTTCCAGCATTCCTTAAATTTCCATTTTGTACCCTTTGAGAGTTTGACATCTCTTTAGCTAAGGGTTTAGCTCTTAAAAGAGCATCTTGCAAATTTACAGGCCTCATCACTTCTAGACGAGTATTTAAAGGAGCATTTAGCCCTTAGCAGAAACGGGCTACTTGTTGATCTGCGGTCATTGGCGGAGCATAGCGCCTAAGAGTTACAAATTTGGAGTAGTATTCTTCCACTGTAAGATAAAACTGACGTAAGTTGAAGAATTCATTCATCTTAAGGGATTCGTGTTAAGGTGGAAGATAACGTCCTTTGACAACATACTTAATGTCTTCCCAAGTTTGAGTGTTTTGAGCTACTTGATTATCTTTGCAGTGTTGTTTCCACCAAAGCTTGGCATCCCCCGTGAGACAAAACATAGCCAACATTGCTTGGTTATCGGGAGTAGTACCAACAGCAACAAAATAATCCTCCATCTCTTCGAGCCACACTTCTGCATCGCGCTCAACTAGGGCTCCTTCCCCTTTGAAAGAGGGAAGTTTAGCTTGCTTGAGAAGTAGCTTTTTCTCTTGAAGAGATGTGTACACCGCACTCTGTGCAATATAGATTAAGTGAAACTTTATTGGATACTCTAACTTTAATCCACTTTAAGGCAAGACTTGATCAGACAATAATACAAACAAAAGATAATATTAATCCAAACTTTATTTATATACACATTATTTGCTACCAAGGTTGGTAGTCTTTAGCTACAACGATGTAATGTCTCTATATTTTGAGTTTAGTGACTACAAAAGGATAGGCTAAAGGATCAAAATAATAAGTTTCTTTTGATCCCTGAAAGCTACGAGATACACATATGGGTCAAATCCTACCACCATGGATAACTTTTGTAACTTGGTTATAGACCCATTAAGTCTGAGATATCTTTTCTCCTCCCAAGGTAATGGTAGCATCCGGATTCTTAGTACCAATGAAAAGATAAACTTCGATGACTTTTAACTCCTCTTCCCATCGAAGTTTCTTGAGGTTGGTATCCATGCACCATATCTTGTCAGCATCGATGGTATAGATTCCTCTAGATGGACTCCAGTTGATACCCCATACTCTATGCACCCTTGGAATAGGTGGTGCAAACACCCTATCCAAAATCATCATCACCCTTTTTCGAAACTGATAATTTGGTGATTGGCATGCATGCTCAAACATGATGGTGAACACCTGGAATTTCTGGTAGGCTGAATGAACATTTTCCTGTACCAGGAAAGTTCAGTCTTCAATACCATATAAAAATTCAAATCAATTTTCTAGGTTCTTCTAATATTTCAAATATTCGCATCCTTCAATATCCAAACATCAATCTAAAAATCTCCCCAAGCTTAAACCTAGGCTCTAATACCAGTGTGAGGACCCTGCCCCTTTTTGAGAGGAGCGGAGTACCTTTGACACGTCTCCAATCCTGAAAAAGAAAAACCAACGGACATTGCTTTAGCTACTACGTAGCCACGGGCATGAACCGTTAGTGAAGGATTGGTGCTATGGCGGAGCGTGACCACCATAACCCTATCTAAAAACTATCTATAATCAATTATACCTAAAAGTATAAATCTTAGAGTGACCAACCTGTGCACTTTTTTCCCCATGTTACAGAAGCACAGCCACCAAGGTTTGTCTCTTTTAAGATTTATGACTTAAACAAAACAATTTCTAGCGTTGGAAAGTTACCCGACTCATCGGGTCCACCCGTCCATAGAATTATACCGTTGGGGTATCATTCTCCCACTTTCCACCCCGCACTCACCCTTCTTTTGTTATCTAATTACTATCACACTATTTAAACATACATGTTCCTTTACTTTATTTATGATACTGGTTCGTTAAAACAGCCCTTCAAACAGTATTACAAACAATAGTCAAACAAGAAGTCGTCCAATTTTAAACCAACAACCCTTGGATTAGGTTCACTCAAGAATCTCTACTGGCGCTATTATGTTCGATCGGTATATACATTATTTATAAAAACCGTTGTCCTCATGAGTGTCCCATACCGCTCGACAAGTATCATTGTGCTAATATGGACGTACTCCCATCAGAGCAACAACGGTGCTAATCTGGGCGTCATCCCACGGCAAAACAAAACTGCAGTATCCAGCTGGGCTAATCTCGGTGTACTCCCACCATAGCATCAGCGGTGCAATCCTGGGTGTCATCTCACGCCTCGGCAACTACGACATAATACCAGCGCTAATAAGTAGAGAGACTTGAGAGAAACCATACCGAAGGTTTTGGACAAACATTCTTTCCTATAGCAATCAGTTTAACCAGACATTCTTTCCTACTTAATCAAACATATGCCACGTTTCTTGGGGTTAAACCCCGTGCTTTCGGTCCGTGTTTTCTTTTCATAAGGTAAATATTATATTTCTATGGTCTTGCATATGCAATGATGCATAACATGAAAATGCAATACTAACCTGTACCATAGCTCGGATTGGTCCAATTGGTGGAGACATAACATGTTCCGCAGGGGTTCCACCGTTACTTGTACCAGCTTCATGATCATTAGCGCCTTGGGTTCGAGCACGCTTTGGAGCCATTTTTTTGTACTACACTTATGTTATACACTTAGAACTTTAAATTGGTCAATTTCCCTAGTAATCTCTTTCTTTCCAAAGAGAGTCTGTAATTTGAACCCTCGTCAAGTCAGATTCACACTTAGTGTTGTTGTTCTATATCTAATTTCTATACATCAAATATTTGTTAATCGTAATTAATCAAAAAATACGTGTGTAAACTACGAGTGAAAGTTTAGGAATGCATTACTTTTATGCTTCATATTTCTAATCCAATTCTAACTTCAATTTCTATACTTCAACTAAATCAATTTTTAGTATTATTTAAAATTCTACTTAATCTAATTGACAATAAAATTGGTGAATGAGAATTTCATCATGTAGAATAAGAATATAATGAGTTCTCTTATGTATTAACTTTCAATTAACTATGCATAAGTTAATAGTGAAGATGTACTAACTAGAGAGAGTAGGTATACTTAGAGAAATTAGAGTAAGAGAAAACATATACACACATCTTTTCTAAAGTTAATTGAATCTTACTAATCAATTAGAAGATTAGAGTAAAAGAGAACACACACACATCCTTTTCTAAGAGAAAACCTACACACAAATCTTTTCTAAAGTTAATTGAATCTTACTAATCCATTAGAAAATTAGAGTAAAAGAGAACACACACACATCCTTTTCTAAGAGAAAACATACACACACATCTTTTCTAAAGTTAACTGAATCTTACTAATCCATTAGAAAGATTAGATTAAAAGAGAACACACACACATCTTTTTCTAAAGCTAATTGAATCTCACCAATCTATTACAGAGATTAGAGTAAGAGATAGCACACATACACACATATCCTTCTTAAAACTAATTGAATCTTACTAATCTAGTAGAGAGATTAGAGTAAGAGATAAACACACACACCTAGGTAATTGATTCTTACTAATCTTTTAGAGAGATTAGAGTAAGAGATAGCACACACACACACATAGCTAATTGAATCTTACTAATCTATTAGAGAGATTAGAGTAAGAGATAGCACACACACACACACATATCCTTCTTAAAACTAATTGAATCTTACTAATATATTAGAGAAATTAGAGTAAGAGATAGCACGCACACACACATAGCTAATTGAATTTTACTAATCTATTAGAGAGATTAGAGTAGGAGATAGCACACACACACACATAGCTAATTGAATCTTACTAATCTAGTAGAGAGAATAGAGTAAAAGATAGTACACACACACATATCCTTCCTAAAACTGATTGAATCTTACTAATCTATTAGAGAGATTAGAGTAAGAGATAGCACACATACATCATTCCTAAAGTTAATTGAATGTTTGATTAATACGCACCTTATTAGTCCACTAGAGTTTTTGCTCTCTTAGTGGTTTGTGGACGCCTTCTCTCTAAGAGAAGTGGTCGCACTTGGTGAGCACTATAGAGGCAATCTCTATGTCTAAAGTGTGAGCATGGATGCTTTATTTATAGCAGAAAAGAAAACGTCCAATTTTAATTTTTTTAAATAATTTTTTTTTACTTTTTTTTCTCAAAAATCATACACGCGTTTTTGGTTCCCTTGTGGTACCCATCAGCTTGACCACTTTGTCATTATCATCAAAAGATAAGGCCACACAGGCCCCC
This sequence comes from Adiantum capillus-veneris, assembly GCF_014529385.1. Taxonomy (NCBI): domain Eukaryota; kingdom Viridiplantae; phylum Streptophyta; class Polypodiopsida; order Polypodiales; family Pteridaceae; genus Adiantum; species Adiantum capillus-veneris. Next base: position 140,778,737 of record NC_140945.1, read on the forward strand.
CCTCATTAAGATTAGTCAAGACTAGCCTCTCCTTTTCATGTGACAGTGTGTACCACTTTGTCCCCTCCTATGTGAGTCCAGGTGCCTTCATTTGGCATCCCTGTGTATTCTTTTGTCTTTATAATTTTTTTACTTATTTCTTTAATGATAATTTACTTTAAATTTTTAAGTTAAACTTTACAGTCTTATATTAACTTTACAGTAGTAAAAGAAAATTCTACAATCAATAACTAAGTCTTGCAATAAGTTAGTTATTGATTCATATAGCTAAACATATAAGAATTTTGTAACGTAAATTTTAAATTCTAGGTTTTCTCAACCTACGATTCATAATATGAACTCGAATATCTTAAATAATGAGTGATGGTTAAAACAATTCAAATGCGTAATAGAACTTGTGTGAAATTTGAAAGTAGAGACCATACACAATCTCAAGCCGGGGTTCATCTGCCCTGTTCCTGATAGAGAGCCCAAGAATCTACGTAGTGACTGCATAGAACTGCATGCAGTTTTTGTTAGCACTATAAGTGTGCACATAACTATGATTGTAAATAAGCGTGGCTTACCTGTCATTGCACAACACATCTGGAATAGCTTTTGCCAACTCTTTGGCACTAGCATGCACTTCAAGGTGGCCTGGCTCTACATGCATATCTGTATATAGCAACATAAGGTCAAATATATCTTTCAAGCAATGCTAAAGAGAACAACACAACATTAAGCATTTTCACGTACCTGGATGGTTATCTCCCACAACTCTGGCAATGTCTGATAAGTCCTCTGCAGCCCTACCATGTGATGGTGAACATGGAGGGGACTCCTGGATGCCCCCTACTAGTCTCGTAGTGAAGGATTGTGTCGGTACAGTGTGACTCATAGCACCAAGGCTATGAGCACTATCGTTGACTTCTACAGAATACTCCACAACCACATGCTCGATCTCAATATCGCTCAAAACTACAGCCCTCTTCTTTCTCTTCCCATGTTGCTTGTCAGCTTGTTGTGCTTGCGACTCTTTTCTTGAGGTCTGTTTCTTCCTCTCTGGTTTCTTTGATGTGTTTGGAGATAGAGAATCCTCTATCACAACCGCTTTCTTCCGTGAGGTACTATGCTCCGCTATTAATTAAAAGAAGAAGAGTTATTGAGCCCATATTCTATTGCTTCATGGAAAAGGTAAAAACTACATAGAGGCATACCTATGTATAGCTCTTCCTCTTCGGGTGGGTACTCCTTGTCCGGGTAGTCCAGCCACCAAGGACACTTGAGCCACGCTCCCTTTGGCCGCAAGTCATCTATCCACTCGTCAGGATATAAGCCCGTCTCCTCTCTCTCCGACCTGCACCATGCATCACTGGGGTGCTCGGGAATGGGAAAGACAAGAGCATCTCTCCACCATCTACAAGACAGACCAAAAAGTTTTTATTTGCAGAGAACAAGATTAGTGTATGCTACTACAGTCTTAATTTGTCAATAAAAGATGTCGAACTTGTACAACAAGCGTCGTGACGTACAAGCAAAATGGGGTTGCTCTTCGGGTTCATGTGTGGATTTGATCCGAGCACTCCACTTCTTGAAGGTCTTCTCAAAGTGCTTGCGTCTGTATGTCAATAATGTGTGGTCAAGCGTGCAACCATGCCTACCTTTAGCCTTCTCATGTTGGATAGAAACATCATGATTCTCGGCCTCCATTTTCTCGGCCATCTCAAGCACTCTCCTGCAGCATCAAATAATAAGTCACAAGTTACATAACAAACTGCTAGCTGGTGCAAATGTTTGAGAAATATAACCTTTCCAACTGCCACCAGTACACGTGATATCGAAACCACTGGATCCAGGCCTTCTCCGTCAAACCGATGCCCTTCTCCTTCAAGGATGCATCACCGGCTTGGAGCAAATCAAGCAATCGGCACTTCCTATCAAAGGAAATGCGAGACTTATTTTTTATTGTTACATAATAAAAAAAGAAATATATCCAATGATTTAAAGGCCTATTACTTACTCTGTTGGGCTAATGCGTGCGCGTGCTACCTCTGCCACTCTCGAGGGTGTCATTTTCGTGGTCTTCTCGCCCCAACCAGTAAATGAAATACATTTTTGGAAAAAATCGCTTCCATTTTCTGGATTTGCAATGGTGGCTATCTCTAGCCCTTTGCGCGTAAGTATTGCTCCGTTTGAGAAAGCGCTAGATTGATGCTTTCCTTGTAAGCGTCAGGTGCCAACTCGTAGTCAAAACTCCCTTTTGATGGCAGCCCTTCCATTTTACTACTAAACATATGATCGAACTCTTCCTATTATTTTCAAAAGACTCAATCAAAATACAAATAATAAAATTTCGTAATCAAAACATATTATCATATACAATTGGTTTGAAGTATACCTTCCAAAGTAGTTGCGCAAGGACAGCCATTGGCAATTTTAGCCACTTAGACTTATTTGGACCTCTAAAATTCAAAGCCCTTTCGACTGTCAAACGCACTCTTTCAGGGAGTTTTTGCAGAAGTGATGTAGGGTCCGCCAACCCTAGCTTTCTCATCATGAAAATATCATGAGCAGTCGTATGAGGCACTGAAACCGTCGTGGCCCTGTTTAACAATCGATTGTAATTTATATAGTTTACAAGTAAGATGCATTTACATTAGCAAAAAAACAAAGGGCTTACCTATTGATCATAGCCAAAACCAATAGAAAGTCTGCTGCCTCATGTGGCTGAAAGTCAACTAGAACGCACTCCACCTTTGGCGCTTTCTCAATTGGAATAACATTCTCGTTCATCCACCGCATCCATGCCTCCAATCGGTGATTACCATCCCAAACCACAAAGTACCTCTCGACCATGTGACTAAGCTCCGAGATTTGGCAAAGCTCTTCATCCAAATCATATGACATTGCAAGATCCCTCGCAGCGTGATCACGACGAGTAAATTGTTTTGTGATCCTCCCCAGGAATTCGTTCAATAACAATAAATCTTGCCATCGTTGGTTCGTAGCTTTTGTTTGCAATAGATATTTTCAAATCGGTCACATGGTCATCATGCGTGCGGATGGCGGGGTTTGAGAGAAGTCGACAAAGAGGCAATCGTGGAAGATTCCCATCGTATGGTACTCTGTGAGAAACCACCCAACCCAAAGAAATGTGTTTGTCGACAACATTTTCAAACACTTCGTCTTTGACATTCTCAATAGCGGTACCTGTTTCCACAAGATGACTGGGTCCGGCGCTTGATTGTGATGTTCGAGCCACTCCAGTTACAATGGATACAATACGATCCAAAGAACTGAATGCCTCAGATTTTTGGGTATCCTGTGTGCCTAACGGAGGTACTTCTTGTGAGGTAGTAACATTCACCTCATCAATTGCACCAGTATTTTTTGTTTGGTTTCTTGTGCTCATGGTTGCAAGAAAGAAGAATAATGTATAAGAAATAGATATAGGATGATTTATGAGAATTTGTAGGTGATGCATGGTTTTTAGGACCCCTTCGGAAGATGCAATAAAGGCACAGTCAGTTGTTGGGGAGATGAAGATACTCTAGTCCAAGGGATCTCGAAAGAGAAGAAAAATCTATTTCACAAGCACCAAAGAGTAAAAAGTGCCATGGACAGAAGATACGTGGGAACGAGCTCTTATGCATGCCTACAACCTATATCTTACAGAATAGCCCATTCTAGGTGTGAATTTCTAATGAAATTTACACGAGGATGTTCGTGTGGACTCACAGCACAGCATACTCCGTTTTCACTTTTTTACCGACTGTAAATATTTTTTACCTACAGTAAATATTTTTCACCTACATGGTAAATACAAATCACTTTTTACCTACAGTAACTTTTTCACCCATGGTAAATATTTCTTACTGCACCATAAGTATTTGCTAGGTAACAGTTCACTGTTACTAGAAGCAGTGATTGGGCATCAACAATGCAGTTATAGGAGGAGAAAAGGGCAAAATCTTATGGTAAAGGTGAGTCAACAGGGATAAAGACTTTTGAGTTGAAAACAGACATGTTGATTTTTTCAAAGAACACATGTCAAAAGAAGCTATGGTTGAGGATTTTTTGAGAATTTGATATTCAGGAGGACCCAGCTGCCACCCCCCCCCCCCCCCGCAGGTCCCCCCCTGACATGTGCAGAACCTCCAGTTTCAACAGCCACCTTACGTTCTCTTAAATGCTAGTCAAGGCCTTATCCCCATGTGTCACAATCAAAAAAATCAGCATTTACCCTCCCCTCTCACATCACTCTAGAGAATATCTTGATGGTGATATATCAGGTGCCCTCAATCTGTTGACCACCCTAAGCAAAAAGTAACCCCAATCAGCGGATTTAAGCATGTTTATCCCTAATCCTAAACCCTCTCAGAAACCTATATAAGGAGGCCTTCTCTCTCTCAAAACGAACACTTCACCCACTTCACCAAGCAACGAAGCTATGACGACATTGCTCACAACGAGGAGCTATGGATGGAGCTCTACTCTCTCTCCCTCTCTCTCTCTCCCTCTAGTATGCTACATTACTAGCCCTAAAACCTAAATAAGGAGTCTTCTCTCATGCTCCATGGCCACCATCCTCGCCATCATTCTCTAAGGTATTGATGTGTTGCTAGTAGGATCATACCTACTTGCTGGGTTGATTGTTTTTGACAAGGGATTATGCCATCCTTGGTTTGCTTCTCTATATCCTTGTTATGTATGATCAGATGCCGTTGTATTGTTAAGCTGATGTCTTGTGTATATATATGTTACATAAGGTCCCTAAGCTTCGTTTCTATGTGTTTTGCCATATGTTTTGATGCCATCATAATGCCAGAAGTCTCACTTGCCTATGTGCACTATGTGTGAGGTCCCTAAACCTCTTAATTTAGGGTGGTGCCCCTTTGTTTTGTTCTTTGCTTGTTTGCATGAGGCGTGGTTTGTGGAGTGTGCACGAGTACAGAGGCTACCCGATTGCACTGCTCTTTTTCCCGCTATCATTTTGGTGCCCCCACGGAGGAGGGCTACACAGACCTTCAGTCCACAAGCAATGAAGATGTGCAATCTACAACATGGACGAATGGCGTGAGGAGTTTGCAAATTGGAGAACAGAAGAGGAGGAGGCTTTAGAGGCCTTAAAAGCTTTCATCGAGGTCTTGTTACCAGGTTGCAGTGTCATGGAAATTCAAGAAGTATGTTCTTCTACATGCCTTGTTCGTGATCGTCGCCAACGAAGGAGAGTGAGAAGAAGAGCTTGATATACCTCTCCTCTCAACCTATGAGTGCTTCAGAAACCTCCAACGCACACGAGCTTGAAATATTCTACATCAACATACACGAAGGTACTGTGACACACATTAAGGGAAGAGAAAGCATCACCAGACCTCTCTTTCCTGAGGAGCCGACTAAGAGGAGGAAGATCACCTCTACACCTAAGTGGCCCAAGGCCGCAGTGCGTGCTCAAGCGTAAGGTAACATTTGGCTTAATCTCATTAATAAGGGATTACATGACCACTACAGGCAAGGAAAAGGCTAGTGAGCAACCAACTTCAACCTCCAACTTGCAACCACGACTCTCACCCCTAAATCCTCCTGAAGCAAAGAGGTGAAGTCTTGCCTACAAGATTGCCGCCCGTCTGCGAGTGCTCCCAGTGCACTTTGTGAATCCAGACACCACCAATCCCAAGCCAACCTCCTGTCCGCGTGAAGATCACTTTGGATATTGTCCAAAGTGCTTTAGACACCGGGTGAAAAGCCTCCCTGCCCTACCTTTGCTGCTAATTTTCAAGAAGGGATTTCAATCTAAGGAAACTATCTTAGTTGATGATGTGCTGCACATTAATGGTGTCACTTTCATTCGTCATGCTGATTATGATAATAGAATCCAATTGTTGCTTGCTAAAAGGCTCAGCATTGTACAAAGTGTTTCCATCACGCCTTACGTCTTCACAGATGCATCAGGAAGAGTCGAAGTGATCCGAGGTGCTGACCTTCTGTGGCTGATCAGGCTCATTGGTCCCAAGGTGGTGCAACTAAGCTAGGCTCTTGTGTGTAAGTATGGATGCCAATAATGAGAATGATGATCCCCGCATGTTTCCTTTCCATTTTGTGCGTCATATCCGTGTGAATATTTGTATTGATAGAAAAATCTTTTATCAACAAAGAATAGCCCTGTTGTTTGGAGCCAAGAGACTTGGGGAAATATTGCGCTCTCCTCATCCTGTCATTCTACCCTTACTAGACTATTACCATTCCTTTGATGTGTCGATCTTCATCCTATTTTGAGCTAAGTTGTGCTAAAGCTCCAAATTGTAATTACCATACTCTATTTTGAAATAAATTGGAGCTGTTTGTGTAATTGTTTACTCTCTCACTTATGGCCTTCCCTAATTTTTATGGTAAGCCTGGGGAGGTTGCTCTAGACTTTTTGGATAATTTGGAAATGGCCTTTCTGGTATCGGGAAGGGATGACGAAGCTACTAAGTTAAGGGACTTTCCTTTGGTCTTGAGGGAAGGTGCAAAATTATGGTATCAAACTTTGGCACCTGAAGAAAGAAGAGACTGGGAGTCCTTAAAGATGGCCTTCATCGAAGAATTTCGCCGCCATGAGCCTCCAGAGGAGATATGGAGACAGCTATTAGAGCTACGCCAAACATCACCCAATGACTATAGAAGCTATGAAGGAAAGTTTTCCAACCTGTGGGAGAAATGGTGTGCATCACTAGGTGAAGGAGAAAGGGCACCAGAATTCCTAAAGAAGGACTGTTTCCTGGCAGGGCTTTACCCCATCCTTCGAGAAAAGGTAAAAGGTAAATTCCCAGATACCTTTGATAAAGCTATGACTTATGCAAGGGAGAAGGATAGGAAGTTAAAATTCCAAGCTCAACTACAAGGGGGAATGGAGCCTCCACCGCTAGCTCAACCTACGGCAAGGGTAGTAGCAGGGACAGGAGCAACAGACCAAGAGTCCTCTCAACAAGAACTACTTCAACAAATCACCAATCAACTAGAGAGCCTGTCCATCAATCTGGTTCAAGGTGTAAGGGCTCCCCAGCCAGGAAATGAACGAAATAGACAAGAAGGACAAAGGCAAGCACGTGAGTACATTTGCTACAACTGTGGAGAGGTAGGTCACGGCATGTATTATTGCCCCCATCCACGACGCTATCAAGGAAATGGTAATCAAAGACGGTCTCCTCGCCAGCAAGTCACTCCTCCTCGAGCTAGGCCACTAAACGGACAAAATGCACACGTGGCTCCACCAATCCAAATATTGAGACCCCCTCCTCCACCACCACAAGCACCAGCAGAGATCCCTCCACTACCATCGGGAGGGGAGGACAGGGCTGTCTCTGTCATAAGTCTTGACAATGGTAAGGATAAAGGGAAAGAAAAAATGGAGGAAGCTGTTGCCATGCCAATAAAGAGAGTTAGGAGACAAAGAACTGATGAAATGGAAGCTTCAGAGCCGGATAAAGGGAATGAGGGTTCCTCCCAAGTGATAGGAGACAAGAAAAGGAAGATTAGGTCAAGGAGGCACATAGGAGTAGAAGACTTTCCACTTGGGGTAGGATCCATACCTTACGACCTGGTAGCAGATGTGAGTAAGCAAGGACCAAAGATTTCATGGCAGCAACTCCTCCACCTTTCCCCAAAGATGCGTAGAACCTGGTCTAAGATGGTCAGCACCAGGAGGGCTAAGGCAAAGTCAGTTGGGTCTATTAGTGCAAGAGGCATGAAGGATATCGTGCCAATCATTGATGCAGAGATTAAGAGTCAGCGAGTCTCCAATGTGTACGTAGATGGTGGAGCCGAGATTTGTGTTATGACAGAGAAATTAATGCACAGGTTGGGTTTGGAAGTAAACGAGCAAACTTCCTTACAAGCTAAGATGGCAAATAATGTAAGGGTGGCTTGTGTGGGAAAGGTTAATGGAGTGAAGGTTTCAGCTTTTGGTGTTGCAATCTCAATTGATGCTTATGTGATCCCAACTAAGGGGGAGGGCTATCCGCTAATCCTTGGAAGACCTTGGCTTATGGCTATGAAAGCTAGGCAAGATTGGGAGACAGGTTCCCTTGAGTTGCGACCAAATCATAAGGTAGGTGGCAAGCAACAAAAAATTGTGTATGACATGAAGCAGGGTAGACAGCAAGACCTAGAGATGGAGACTTCTATGGATGAATGGAGCACAAGCAGTTGCTCTTCATCTGAGGATGAGTCATTTGAGGAGGATGCTAGCTCTTTGGAAGTCATGGGTATAATACTGAGAAACCCAGAAGGAGAAGGTGGTCAACACTCTCTAAACAAGGAAGAATCCACAGGCTTAGAGGAGATGCTAGCTAAGGACCTACTAGAAGAAGAGAGAGAACCCTATTTGCAGGTACTAAAGAAGCATGTTGGCCTCTTTATAACTGATTACCAGCACATTAAAGGAGTGACGGTAACCCAACACCATATCCAATTAAAGGAAGGTGCCAAACCAGTGGTGCAAAGGCTAAGGAGATTAGGGCTAGTGCAACAAGATGCACTCTTAAAAGAAGTAAAAAAATTACTCAAGGCAGGATTTATCTACCCAGTGGAAGATTCTGAGTGGGTGTCTCCAGTTGTGGTAGCACCAAAGAAAAATGGGAAGTGGAGGGTATGTGTGGATTACAAGCCTCTAAACACAGCCACAAAAAGGGACCATTTTCCTTTGCCTTTTCAAGATGAAATACTAAATGAAGTGGCTGGTCATGAAAGGTACACAGTGTGTGATGGGTACTCAGGCTACTTCCAAATCAGAATTGCAGATGAAGACCAAAGAAAGACTACCTTCATAACACCTTGGGGGTGTTTTGCTTATAGAGTTATGCCTTTTGGTTTAACTAATGCCCCAGCTACTTTCCAGAGGTTTATGAACTTGGTGTTTCAACCTTACTTTGGTAAGTCCATAGGAGTCTTCATTGATGATTTTTGCATTTACAGCTCTAGGGAAGTACATCTGTCCAAGGTTGATAAAGGTTTCACCCGTCTAACCCAATTGGGTAGGCAATTGAATAAAGACAAGTGCCACATAGGTGAGAGCAAGGTCACTCTACTAGGCCATGTTGTGTCTCAAGATGGTATTGAGGATGACCCTGAAAAGGTAAAGACATTGTTAGCTTTACCTACTCCTTCAAACGTGAAGCAACTAGTCTCCTTCATTCAAAAGGTTCGCTACATGGGACGATTCATACATCTCCTTTCTCAGGCAATCTATCCTTTGCAGTAGCTTACTAAACACACTACATTGACATGGAGTGAGGAGGGTGAAAGGTGCTTTCAAGAAGTTAAAACCATTTTGAGCTCATTGCCTGTCGTCCTACAACCCACATGGGGTGAATTATTCTATGTAAATCCTAGTGTAGGTCCAGAAGCTCTAGGAGCTGTCTTGATGCAAAAAGACCCAAAGACATCTCTCATGAGACCAGTCTACTTCTCTAGTAGAGTGATGACAGCTGCTGAAAAGGGTTTTAGCGCAACTGAGCAATTGGTGCTAGCTCTTAAGTTTGCAGTGGAGAAGTTTCGGGCTTACTTACTTCTGAGACAATTTGTGGTGATCACAACTGAGGAGGTTTTTCCATATGCCCTACAACACATGGAATTGTCTCAAAGAATAGCAAAGTGGGTGGTGCAGCTTCAAGAGTTTGACTACACACTACAAGTAGAGCATTCCACCCGTGCTTGTTTGGCAGATGTCCTCACACAAAGGTGTTATGAGAAGGCCAAGAAAGAGGCGCCTAGTAAGGTACCGCCTATCCCGGAGCCTGAAGTTCTACTGGGAGCACACAGTCTGTATTTTGATGGGGCTTACAAGAGGACCAAAGACAAGGCATCAGCAGGCATAGTAATATTAGGTCCAGAGAAGGAGAAGATCTTTGCAAAAGGGTTTCATCTAAAAGAGGTTCATTCTAACAATGAGGTAGAGTACCATGCCCTTGTTTTAGGGTTGCAATGTTGTCTTTCTCAGGGCATCACAAAGCTAAATGTTTTTGGTGACTCCATGTTGATTGTTAAGCAAATGGTTGGTGTATGGGCCTGTAAAAATGACAAATTGTCTGTTAAGATGAGGGAAGCAAAGGCCTTGTTGAAGGGTTTTAAAGAAGTTCGAGTGCACTTTGTACCTAGAGATCAAAATCGAGAAGCAGATGCCTTAGCAGGTGAATAACTACAAACTCTCATAGTAGGTGCTATCCTTGTGAAAAGTCCTTTATACCAGGGAAAGGAGGAGCTGCATGATTTACTTTACTTTCTTGAGCATTGTGAAGCACCCTCTGGTATGAGTAAAAGTGAACGTAGGTGGTTGGCAAAAAAGGCTGCCAGCTATAGCTTAGTGAATGAGGACTTGTATTGTAGAGGGAAAGATGCTGTCTTAAGGAGAGTTCCTGCATCCCAAGAGATAAAGGATATTTTGTTTAGTTGTCATGAAGGTGTGTGTGGTGGCCACTTTGCACAAGAGATTACTAGCAGAAAGATTTTACAAGCAGGGTTCACGTGGCCAAGCCTCCATCAAGATGTACAACATTGGTACCGCACATGTGAGGTTTGCCAAAAAGCTGGACCAAGGCGTCTTACCCATGAAAATCAGCATCCAATCAAAACCTATGGGCCATTTGAAAAATGGGGGATAGATGCAATAGGGCCACTACCTTGCACTCAATCAGGGAAGGAATACATTATTATGGGGGTGGAGTACATGACCAGATGGGTGGAAGCTCATCCCACAAAGCACATCACAGCCAAGGACGTGAGTGATTTCATTTTTGAATGCCTTTGTTGCCGTTTTGGCACACCTTTGGAGATTCTCTCGAATAGGGGACCGGGATTTCGAGCTGATTATTCGGGCAATTGATGAGCAAGTTAAAAATCAAGCGCAGGCACTCTACACCATACTACCCTCAGTGCAATGGTCTTGTGGAAAAGGTAAATGGTCTTATATGTAAAATCATCACTAAGCAAGTGCATTTACATCCTAAGGCATCGGACAAACACCTAGATGAAGCACTTTGGGCCTACAGAACATCCTTTAAAACATCCTTGGGGTATACACCTTTTCACTTGGTTTACGGGCAAAAGGCACTATTGCCTATAGAAGTGGAGCTAGCGAGCCTCCAAGTTCTAAAATCACATCAAGAGGATAGTCAAGAGAAGCAGGTGGAAGGAAGAATCATCGATTTGGAGAGGTTAGGGCTAGATCGAGAGTCAGCAGTGAAGTACTATGCAGCCCAGGCAGAGAAGAAACGAAAGAAGTTCAATCGCAACCTTGTCAAGAAAGGTATCAAGGAAGGTTCTTTAGTGCTCGGATACGATAATCGCTTTGATCGCAGGAAGGATGGTAAGTTCTTGCTTAAGTGGGAAGGCCCTTTTGTAGTGATACAGAGGTTCTCAAATGGTAGTTACCAACTAGGTGACCTAGATGGTAAGGTACATCAGACCCCGGTAAATGGTTGGCGATTGAAGGCCTACCAATGTCGTCTTTCACAGCCATATGCTGGTGAAATCAATGCTAAGGATGGTTCAGGGGAGAGCTCATCATATTCGAGCTCCAACTAAGGTAACAATCATGTACAAAGTCGTTTTAAAAAAAAACAAAAAAAAAGGAAAAAAAGAGAAAAAAAAAGAAAAAAAGAGAATGCTACCAGTGAAAGCGGATATTGACAATGGATGGGGTATGGCTTTCAAGGGTCTAGGAGACCAATTGTTAGTCATGGATGGATACAATTATTCATCAGAAAGGACTAAACAGGGTGCATCAGCCAAGAAAGCAGTAACATGGCAAATTCAATTGGTACCAGGTGGGTAAATATTCAAGAGAACCCTATTGTAGCACAACCTACAGCTAGAGGCATCAAATACCTCTAGCTTAAGGGGGAGGGCTATATGATGCATGGTTTTTAGGACCCCTTCGGAAGATGCAATAAAGGCACAGTCAATTGTTGGGGAGATGAAGATACTCTAGTCCAAGGGATCTCGAAAGAGAAGAAAAATCTATTTCACAAGCACCAAAGAGTAAAAAGTGCCATGGACAGAAGATACGTGGGAACGAGATCTTATGCATGCCTACAACCTATATCTTACAGAATAGCCCATTCTAGGTGTGAATTTCTAGTGAAATATACACGAGGATGTTCGCGTGGACTCACAGCACAGTATACTCCGTTTTCACTTTTTTACCGATAGTAAATATTTTTCACCTACATGGTAAATACAAATCACTTTTTACCTACAGTAACTTTTTTTACCCATGGTAAATATTTTTTACTGCACCATAAGTATTTGCTAGGTAACAGTTCACTGTTACTAGAAGCAGTGATTGGGCATCAACAATGCAGTTACAGGAGGAGAAAAGGGGAAAATCTTATGGTAAAGGTGAGTCAACAAGGATAAAGACTTTTGAGTTGAAAAGAGACATGCTGATTTTTTCAAAGAACACATGTCAAAAGAAGCCATGGTTGAGGATTTTTTGAGAATTTGATATTCAGGAGGACCCAGCTGCCACCCCCCCCCCGCAGGTCCCCCCCTGACATGTGCAGAACCTCCAGTTTCAACAGCCACCTTACCTGCTCTTAAATGCTGGTCAAGGCCTTATCCCCATGTGTCACAATCAGAAAAATCAGCATTTACCCTCCCCTCTCACATCACTCTAGAGAATATCTTGATGGTGACATATTAGGTGACCTCAATCTGTTGACCACCCTAAGCAAAAAGTAACCCCAATCAGCGGATTTAAGCATGTTTATCCCTAATCCTAAACCCTCTCAGAAACCTATAAAAGGAGGCCTTCTCTCACTCAAAACGAACACTTCACCCACTTCACCAAGCAACGAAGCTATGACGACATTGCTCACAACGAGGAGCTATGGATGGAGCTCTACTCTCTCTCCCTCTCTCTCTCTCCCTCTAGTATGCTACATTACTAGCCCTAAAACCTAAATAAGGAGTCTTCTCTCATGCTCCATGGCCACCATCCTCGCCATCATTCTCTAAGGTATTGATGTGTTGCTAGTAGGATCATACCTACTTGCTGGGTTGATTGTTTTTGACAAGGGATTATGCCATCCTTGGCTTGCTTCTCTATATCCTTGTTATGTATGATCAGATGCCGTTGTATTGTTAAGCTGATGTCTTGTGTATATATATGCTACATAAGGTCCCTAAGCTTTGTTTCTATGTGTTTTTCCATATGTTTTGATGCCATCATAATGCCAGAAGTCTCACTTGCCTATGTGCACTATGTGTGAGGTCCCTAAACCTCTTAATTTAGGGTGGTGCCCCTTTGTTTTGTTCTTTGCTTGTTTGCATGAGGCGTGGTTTGTGGAGTGTGCACGAGTACAGAGGCCACCCGATTGCACTGCTCTTTTGCCCACTATCAGTAGGCTGGAAGTTTGAGATGTGAACTTGAGAGAGAGAGAGAGAGAGAGAGAGAGAGAGAGAGAGATCTGTGTAGCACAAGCGAATAGAGAAGAAGAAAAATGAAAAAGAGAAGGTCACTTTATAAAGCTTTTAATTTTTTATTAGTTTTTTTTTTTTTTTTTTTAATGACTTTGGTTGTGAGAGAAAGGAATGTGTCTCTGTGTGTGTGTTTTGCCATGTTCACTCGTGTGCTTTTGTGTGTACGTGCACCGTGTGTGTGTATGTGTATGTGCAGCATGTGTGCGTGTGTGTGTGTGTGCAGCGTGTGCGCGTGCGCGTGCACGTGCGTGTGTGTGTAGCGTGTGTGTGTGTGTGCGTGCGTGTGTGCAGCGTGTGTGTGTGTGTGCGTGTGTGTGTGTGCAGCGTGTGTGTGTGTGCACATGCACGTGCGTGTGTGTCGCCACACACACACACGCTGCACTGAGGCGCGTGTGTTTGGTGCACACACGCATGCCAGCGTGTGTGAATGTACACACACACGCGCCCGTGTGTGTGTGCGTTTAAGTTTGTGTGTGTGTTCACACACACACACGGATTTTGTGTGTGTGTGTGTGGACACACACACGTGGCTAGCCACGTGGATACGTAACACAGGTGGCCGTTGCATGTCCACGTGGTCTGGCCACGTGTACCATCGCCAACCGACGGTACACGTGGCCAGACCATGTGGACACGCAACGGCCACCTGTGTTGCGTATCCACGTGTGTGTGTCCACGCACACACTGCCACGTGGTCACTCGCACTGCCACGGAGGCAGTAACGTGGCCACGTGTACTATTGTTGGGCGACAGTACACGTGGCACAGCACGTGGTGCCTCTTATGGCGCCACGTGCCGTGCCATGTGTATTGTCGCCCAGCGATAGTACACATGGAAGGACACGTTACTACCTCTGTGGCAGGGCGCGTGACCACATGGCGAGCCACGTGTACCGTCGGTTGGCGATGGTACACGTGCCCAGACCACGTGGACACGCAACAGCCACCTGCGTTGCGTGTCCACGTGGACGCGCGTGGGCCCACGGGCGCCTTTGCCTTTGGCCACGCATTGGCCAGAGGCAGAGGCGCCCATGCGCCCACGGCCAGCGCGTTGGCCATGGGGAGTCCGCTCCTCTCCCTCCCCCCCCTAATCCCGCCCCCGCCTCCGCTCCTGCATCCACGCCCCCCCCCCCCCCCCCAACCCAACCTGCGGCCTCCGCCCACCCCCGCCTCGGCTTTTGCGCCCACGCCCCCCCCCCAAACCCAACCTACGGCCTCCGCCTGCCCCCGCCTCATTCCGCCCCCTCAAGTTTTCCAACCAGTAGATGGATTTCATAAATAAAGTTGCCTAACCTTGTCTAGCATACCTAATTAAAATTGGGCTCAAAATTGGGGACGCCTACTATTGAGAATCATTTTCTCAAATTTCGTAGAGATAAAACAAAGCTTACACTGCGTACTCAATCAAGAGGACATTCACATTGGCAACGGTTAGCATGACTTCAACAAACTTTTTTGGGTGGGTTGTAACTCTACCTATTTTGCTAGAATTACGAGCCCTTCTCTTCTACGCCTGCCTCTTTCTAGGCGAATGCAACAACAAAAGGACCATCTTGCGCTAGTGCCTTGCTTTCGTCCACGCAAAACGCTCCAGCCCGTGATCACACACACAGTCACAAACAAATATTTTGTAATTTTTGTTTTAAAAATTTTATATTTTTTAACATTAATTTTTTAATTTGATAAAATAATATTAATTTTTAATTTATAACGGCTACGTATTAGACGTGAGTATATAATCAATTTGTTTTAGCTTATACAATGTGATCTTGTGCTTAATTATTTTCTTAGCATATTATTATGGCTTGCTCTTTATATTTCTTGGGTAAAGAGTTTTCTTATCCTTTTTACAATGGTAAATTCATAATATCTGAATCATTTCTTTTAGAATTAATTTCTCCAATGAAATTTACAACTTTAGATGCTGTTATCAAAGTAGGTGATATTGAAATGAATTTGCCTCTTGAGAGGACTCTCAACAATTTGGGTGAATTCATCTATGTATTGGATGAGCAGCTTTCACGTAAATACAAAGTCAATGTATCTCATCAAACACAGTATGCCGGCTCACCTAGCATGATTCCTATTTCCATTGTGGATAGGCCGTCAAAGATGCAATTCGGTCCGAAGGAGTTAATAGATCTATGTCCCCCCCTTCGAATTTTGCCCTTAAATAGCTTCAAAAGGAGTACAAGACAAAAGTTCTTACAGGCCGAGAAGAAGGGCACATTGACAAAGCTGTTAATGCAAATCAAAGTAGTAGAACAAGTTACAGAGATTCCAAGGTCTTACAATGGCGATCTTGTTCTAGAATTTCCACCTACCATGGGAAAGTTGCACCATATAGATGCGATGGAGCATAAGTATGATCCTCATTTGTGGTCGAAGCCTACTACATCCAATATTGTATTTGCAGGCGTAGTGCATCTTAGTCATTGCATAGGATCTCTCAAGTGCATGAATGAACAATGTGTCCGCTTGGTTAAATACCATATTCCCAATACAAGTCATTTCAACGGGTACATACAAAAAACAACTCGACCTGGGGAATATTGTAGGATTGGAGATAAGAGCCTTACATGCCATTTTTGTAAGGCAATTTCTTTTTGTATTGCAACATGTGATTGTGTAGTATACTATGTCATGCCATCCGATGAGACTGCCACTAGAGTCATGATTCATCTTGGCACATATCGACACGATGTGCACAGCGGCACATCCAAAACACTAACGGACAACACCAAGCTGATGGTGCAAAGGATTTTGACTTTTGACCCACACGCAGGAGCCAAGAAGTTTCAAATGTGTTTGGAAAAAGAAATTATAAGTACAACACTTCTTCGCAACAACACGAACGAAGGTATTTTAGGCGAGCAACAGCTATTTGCAATTGCTGAGGAGTTGGGCCCGTTGGTGCAAGATAACTGGTATGAGCATTTTGTAAATTCTTATTTCGATGAAAAACTCTATGCTAAATTATTTTTTAATCTAAACACTTTTAACATTGACAGGTTTCGGAGGTCAGTATCTATTTTACGTAGAGGGGTTGAAAAAGAATCTTTTGGCATTGATGCACTCCTAAAACTGAAGCGAGACTGCACATATGAGTTTTTCCATGGAAGTCGGTTTCCTGGTCAAGGTATGGAGGGGGAGAAATGTTATGTCTTCAAAATGTCCACAATTGGTCCGGAATCTGGTGTGGACCTAGTCAACCGAATGAGACAAGACCGGGATGGTGATCTTTGACGTGCGTGGATCCAATTTGATCACACCAGACGTGTTAACGATTGGGTGACTATGGCCTTTCATGTCTATGATCCAAGGGACATGGCCTATCTTAAGAGCTTTGTGGCTTTCCATTTACTCTTTCTAAAACAATTTGTTTGCAGCATGCAAGACCTTTTGACTATTGCAACTTGTGAAATGAAACAGGAAGACATGGAAACACAATGTTTGTTTTGGGAGTTCCTTAATGATGTAATGATATCATGTGGGTGTGACAAAGCAAATTTCTTCGGCTACATGGCTGATGAAGCTCAAGCAAATTGGAATGCAGTTTGAATTGTTTTCAATGGTGTTAACAAGACCAATACAATGAGTGGCCGAGAGCGTTCTTGTCTTTTGCATTGGAAGCAAATCTTGAATCAACACACAATGAATTATGTGGTGCAAGCTTCTCAACACACACACAAAGCACCAACAAAAGAGGCTGCAGCAGTAGAGGATCGTTTGATACGCCAATGGTGGCGTAACGGTCATTGCATAGACCGTAACATTCCATACATGGATTCATGGCTTAGTTGGTGGGAAATTCGTATTGCACATTGGGGTGGCATTATGACATGCGTAGAAAGTAGCTCTGATGGACCAAACCCTCCACGCACTAACCTTGCAGAGAGCAAGCATGGCAGCTAGCTAGCAGGGGAGGGTTTCCGTAAACGCATATCCTTATATGATGCATGTACAACCAACCTTGCAAATTCCATCTTACAGAGCACAAAGGCCATTTCATACAGCCATGGAAAACACATTGGGAAGGGTCCATCAATACAAAAGCTTACGGAACGCCATGAAATGTTGGAGCTATATATGGCTCACTCTACTCAACTTGGTCTCACCTATATATTTGTATCTTGTCCTCAATATGAATCAGTCTTTGGGAGCGTATATGGTGTGTCTCTTGTCTCGTCTCTCTTTTTCTCTCTACATCTCAACATGGTATCAGAGCAGTAACGATCATGCGCCGATTCAATTCATGGTGACAAAACAGTATGTGTATGCGATTTGCATGTAAGATTCAAAAATTGCTA
Source organism: Adiantum capillus-veneris (assembly GCF_014529385.1). Taxonomy (NCBI): domain Eukaryota; kingdom Viridiplantae; phylum Streptophyta; class Polypodiopsida; order Polypodiales; family Pteridaceae; genus Adiantum; species Adiantum capillus-veneris. The sequence goes on from NC_140945.1 coordinate 140,796,486, forward strand.
CAAATTTTATTTTTGAGCATTGATTCTTGTTAATTGTGGTTGTTTTGTGTTAAGAAGAATATGATTAGTGTTTTGTGTGACGTTTATTGCTAATCAATCTAATTGTTGATTACGTTTTCTTGTTGATGACACCCTGAACTTCATCTCAATTTTTCTTGTTGTTCTGCTCAAAATTTGGAGAAACGGGAAAAGGGCAATGGAGCATAGCGCAATGACACTTTTCATACAAAACTTGTTCGTCTCCTCGAGCTCTTCGATTTGAGTTCTAGGTTTGAGTCGGTATATTCTTTCTGCTCTTACTGATTCGCTTTTGCTTGATATGTACGAACTGCCTACTTCCCACGACGTATGGAAGTACCTTATTGCAAACTTTCAGAAGAAATCTGTCACAGAAATACTTTATTTGAGAGGGCTGCTTAACAAGTTACAATATGAAGTTGGTACTGCCATGACGGGACATATTGAATCTTTCAAATCTATTATTAATCAACTTGCTGCTGCCGGTGATCCTGTTCCACAAAAGCAACTGATTACACTTCTCCTTGATACGGTGAAGGACTCTTCTTATGATAACATTTTTACTATTCTCTCTAATAAAGATGGTCTTGATTTCGACCAAGCCTGCATGTCTTTAATTGAATACTCTCAACGTCAAGAACGTCGTAATGCTAGTCATGATACAGCTACGATTTCACACGAGGAGACTGAGTCACAACAGATGGAACGGGCTTTTTATGCTCGAAGGCGTCCATTTCAACGAGGAAACCGCAGAGGTGGCCGTCGCGGTAATATTTTCTCTCGTCTCAAATTTCCTAATAAGCAATGTTCTTACTGCAACAGAAATGGCCATACTGAAGATGATTGTTGGGCACGTCAATACGATGAAGAACAAAATATTACCACAAAACAACCACGTTTATCTAGAGACTCTTCTTCTTCTTCTTGTGAATATTGTGGACGATCTGATCATCCCACTCATATGTGCTATAAGCGTCGATTCGACACAGATCGGAATAGAGCATATGCTACTGAACATCGAAACAACATTGTACCAGAAACAAGCTGCGTCCTATGTTCAGTTGCTCCAGACAGAATACTTCATGTACGTGATGGATCACTTTTTATTGTCGATTCTGGTGCTACAGGAAATATGACATATCACTCTAAGTGGCTCCATAACTATCATCCACTGCCAGTTCAACATGTTGTTTATCTTGTTGATGATACTACTTGCCAAGTAAAGGGTATTGGAGATTTATATCTTGGTACCTTATCTTCTTCCACTCGAATTTTGCGAGGAGTATTACATGTACCAGATCTTCAACGTAATCTTCTTTCAGTTGCTAGACTTGTTGATCTTGGTCTGTTTGTTGGATTTGATCATACCAAATGCCGAATTGAGAAAGATGGACAGACTATAGCCACTGCTCCTCAAAATGGTAATTTGTTTGAACTCTCTCTCAACGATGCTGTAGCAAATGTTGTCACTGCTCCAGGTGATCATGATTGCAAAGTATGGCATCACCGTTTTGTTCATGCTGATTTCTCAAAACTCAGCCTTGATCTTCAACGTCGTGATCTTGTTTATGGCATGGATCTTAAAGCCCATCCTCATATGGGAATTTGTGAATTTTGTGCTCTTGGGAAACACAATCGCAAACCCTTTCCTCTTTCAAATACAACTGATTCTCATGACATATTGGATCTTGTTCATACTGATATATGTGGACCTCTACCTTCTTCGAGATCACAATATCGCTACTTCATTACTTTCATTGATGATTTCTCAAGGTATACGACTGTATTTCTACTTAGACAAAAATCTGAAGCCTTATCTGTTTTCAAACAATTCCACAAGGCTGCGGAACTTCAAACTAGTCATCGCCTTAAGAAGCTTCGTAGTGACAATGGAGGCGAATATGTTTCTCGAGAGTTTGTGAGTTACTGTGCTGACAATGGAATTCATCATGAACACACTATTCCATATTCGCCTCAACAGAACGGTGTTGCTGAACGAAAGAATCGCACTATTCTCAATGCTGTAAGATGTATGCTGATTCATTCTGGCTTATCTCGTGTTTTTTGGGTTGAAGCTACTTTGACAGAAGTATTTATTCAGAATCATCTTCCTACTACTGCACCCTCTGGTAAGATACCCATCACAGCATGGACAGGTGACATTCCTTCTGTATCTCATTTTCGAACCTTTGGATGTATTGCTTATATTCATGTTCCCAAAGAAACACGAACAAAGCTTGATGCTCCTGGTCTTAAAGTTATTTTTATTGGATATTCTGACACTTCCAAAGGCTACAAATTCTATGACCCTTCCTCCAAGAAAGTAATTGTGAATCGTGATGCTACTTTTAACGAACAGCTTATGGGAGGCTCATGGTCCATGGATGATTCTGATGATACTAAATCATTTCTTCAAGCTTTTCCATTTCTTTCAGAAGATGAAACTCTTCCTATAGAGAAACTTTCCTCTTCACAACCATCCATTCCGAATGTCGCCAATGATGATATTGATATTTTTGTTGATCTGCGTATTGATTTTGAACATGGCTCATGTCATGTTTATGATGACGATATTGCTGATAATGCTTTTTCTACTTCCGAAGATCCCATTACTTATGATGAAGCTATCTCTTCACCACAAAAGGATCAATGGCAAGAGGCTATGGAAGCAGAGTACGATTCTCTTATCTCTAAAGGTACATGGATACTAACTGAATTACCTCCTGGTCGTACAGCTATTAAATGTAAGTGGGTGTATAAGACAAAAGTAAAAGCAGATGGATCTTTTGACAAGTTCAAGGCGCGTTTAGTTGCAAAAGGTTATTCCCAAGTAGCTGGTGTTGATTATCAAGAGACTTTTTCACCAGTTGTTCGCATTACAAGTGTTCGAGTTTTATTGGCATTTGCTGTTCAATTTGATTTAGAAGCTCATCAAATGGATGTGCGAACTGCTTTTCTTAATGGTGACTTGGAAGAGGAAATTTATATGGAACAACTAGAAGGGTTTGTTATTCCAGGTAAAGAAGACCTTGTTGCTCAACTCCATAAGGCACTATATGGTCTCAAACAAGCTTCGCGAGCCTGGTATATAAAATTTGATCTTTTTCTCACCTCTAAAGGATTCATCTCTTGCTCGTCAGACCCCAACTTATACATAAAACGCCAAGGTAGCAGTTTTGTGATTCTTGCTCTTTATGTGGATGATACCATCCTTGTTTCCAATGATTTGGGATTTCTTCAGCAAGTGAAAAAGTTATTGTCTTCTGCATTTGATATGGTGGATCTTGGAGAGATTCACTCGTGTCTTGGCATTCAAATCCAACGGAACTGTACAAAAGGTATTTTATTCCTTTGACAGTCAAAGTTTATTGCAGATACTATTCAAAAATTTGGTATGGAATCTGCACATTCAGCCAACACACCTTGTCTTGCAAGCTCTACGAAGAACACTTCTGACAATGGCGGTCAACTTGTCAGAAATCAACCTTATGCTAACTTGATTGGATGTCTTCAGTTTGTTGGCATGAACACTCGTCCTGATATTCTGTTTGCTGCTAATTATCTTGGACAACATCTTGCATGTCCTTCTCTTAAGCATTGGTCTGCTGCAAAGCGTGTGTTGAAATACTTGAAAGGCACTACAGATTTTGGTTTAGTCTATCGACGACAACTCACATCGGATTCTATGCAATCTCTTTCTCTTTTGGGTTACACAGATGCAGACTGGGCAAGCTCACATTTATCTATGCGATCTACTAGTGGAAATTGCTTCTTTATAAATGGTTGTCTTGTTTCTTGGACTAGCAAGAAACAACGTTGTGTTGCAGCTTCTATGACTGAGTCCGAATATGTTGCGGCATCACTTGCAGCTCGTGAGTTGATTTGGCTTCGACAAATGCTGGTTGATATTGGTCACTCTCCTCTTTCTAGCACACCCTTGCGGTGTGACAACCAAAGTGCTATTAGTCTTGCAAAAGACTATGTTCAACATAATAAGTCAAAGCACATTGCTGTCCATTATCATTATGTCAGGTATGAAGTACGCAAAGGAACCATTATGGTTGAACACTGTCCAAGTGACCAGATGATTGCAGACATTTTGACCAAAGGCCTCAACGAGTCACGTTTCATCCTCTTGCGCTCGGAGCTTGGAGTTTCTTCGACGTCACTCTTTCTAGATTAGCTTCTTTGCTATTGTAATAGCTTTGTACATATGACATTGTAATCTTTTAGGTACCATGCACTATGCACACTCCACATTTGCACATTATGATCTCTAAGTCACTTGAATATTTGTACATAGATGCACAATTCACTTTCACATCATCATCGCTGGTTTATATTTTCACATTGTATAGGGGCTTGGGTTTTTCCCTTGAACTCCCCAAGGGTTTTTTCATCCAAAGCTAGAGACCTTTGTTTGAGTGGGGGTGTTGGAGCTATATATGGCTCACTCTACTCAACTTGGTCTCACTTATATATTTGTATCTTGTCCTCAATATGAATCAGTCTTTGGGAGCGTATATGGTGTGTCTCTTGTCTCGTCTCTCTCTTTCTCTCTACATCTCAACATGAAAAACGTCCTAGCCAAGTGATTAGAGCAGTGAATGCGGCTATTGAGGGCACTCCAATGTATAAACAACCAACTCCATTAACAGGAGATAAGGAGACTTCAAGGCAAAAATGGAAGCCAAATGAGGTTATCAATGTGGAAGATGATGCATCACATAGGCCTGAGTACAACTCGGTCACCAAAGATCGCAAGAAGTGTGGAAGACCAAGTAAGATCAACTTTCCAGAAGAAGGGATATCACAAACTCCAAAATGAAGTATAGGTTCTAGAGGGCAGTATGTAGTTGAGCGCAAGGTCAATGAGGCAATGTGGGCCATACGTCGAACTCCACAAGGTAGTAGGGTCACATGTAGCGGTACACCAAGAGGCGGACATAGGTGTGGATGCAGTATAGCAGGCTCTAGCCTTGGTATACTAGCCCCATCGTTTGAAGGATATCGAAAACATCCAAATGGTGTGGTGCGTCAATGGTTTTGGTTTTGTCCGGATCATGTCTTGCATTGTCATATAGTAGACCAGAACATTGAGCCACAGCCTCTTCATCCACCACACACTTGGCCCGTGCATGTGGGCACCAACCTATCGGAGGATGAGGTGCAAATATTGCATGAAGGGGGGTATCAAGTGGAGCTAAGCAAAGAAGGAATGTAATGTAACGCCAGTTTCTCAAGAACAAAATATGACAAAATCTCCTTTCAAGTCAAAAGATGCATCCACTCATGAAGGCAGTGCAAGAACCACAGTGCAAGATGGTCTACGTGTACGGTAAGGAATGTCGCAAGGAACTCAATATGCAGAGCTTAATCAATTTGAACGAGACGGGAAAACTAGCTTTCTCTTGCTGGAAGAAAATTGGGCTCATCACAGAGGAGGATGAGGAGGAAATGAGGCAGCAGCTAAGCAACGTGGTGAATCTTAATATGCCAATTGAAGGTAGCACATCAACTACTAAAACCGGGCCTTCCAATAGATGAACACTTCTTGTTTATGTAATGCAAGTTTAATAAAATGTAACTTTTTTATTATTAATGGGAGTTCTTGTTTTAAGTACCCGTGTCTATATTGTTTTTGAAACAATTTGTCTAGCTTCCATACCTATAGTTCTCTCTCTCTCTCTCTCTCTCTCTCTCTCTCTTTGAGAGAGAGAGAGATAGTACACAAAGAGGAAGGGAGAATCTTTTTAGGAATCTTCTCACCTGATTCCTAAAAAGTGCTCGCCGGAAACTGCTCGCCCAGAAATATCCCCCAGTCAACTGCACGGTTTTTATTTGAGAATATTGTCTGCCAATATGGATGTCGAGTAGATATTGTGACCGATCAAGGAACACATTTTATCAATGACACTATGGAAATCCTATTGGATATGCTTTCACGAAAGCATCGGAAATCTACTCCTTACTATCCCAGATGCAATGGACAGGCTGAAAGTAGCAACAAGACAATAAAGACTATCTCAATAAGGTGGTGCAAAAGAAACCAGACCAGTGGGATTTGATACTTCAGACTTCTCTATGGGCTTATAGGCAGCTTATAAGGTAACTACGCAAATGACACCATTCAGAATGGTGTATGGCACTGAAGCTATGGTTCCTATGGAGTTTGTGATCCCCAGTCTGAGAATGGCTGTGAAGTATGGGTTAGACTTCAACCATAATCTTAAAAAGAGGCTAGATGAACTGATGCAATTAGATGAACTCAGGCAAAGGGCTATGTTGGAACAAGAAATTGTTCAACAACGAAGGAAGCACTGGCATGATCGCCAAATTAAAGTTCGAGAATTCCAGAAAGGAGACTTAGTGATTCTATATCAGTCTAGACTGAGTCCAAAGAATCCAAACCTGAAGATTTCCTGGGCAGGACCTTTTGAGGTAGACTGGGTCTTCTCCAAATGGCCCAGTCAGACTGAAAGATTTATCTGGATTGTTGTTGCCAGGAGTATATAATGGGGCAAAGATCAAGATTTATTATTCAGATACCAGAGAAACTCGGCCAAAAAAAGGTACTAAGGAACTGGAACTTGCTGATCAAGAGATACCAGAATCAGACATTTTTGGACTTTTTCATGTGCAACCAGTTCCAACTTCAGAATCAGTACCATAAAAATCAGATCAGGCTGACCTTAGAATCAGTACCAGTATGGTCGAGCCAGATTGGAAATCAGTCCAGTATCAGTGGGGACACACTTTCCAATTTTTAAGCACCCAACGGTCAAATGGCATGCTAGTAGTAATTATTTCAAGGATGGATCGCAGTCTTGTCCAATGCATGTCTGCCACGACAGCAGCGACGCACACAAGTCTAGGAACGGCGTGAGTGGTGGATCTTTTATGGCGCGAACACGTATAACAGTCACGAGATTTAGCATTTTTCCTCATAAATCCCCTGCACGACGCTTTCCTCCTGTTATCCATTCGCCATCGCGAAGCTCCGAGGTTTCTTCGTTGCAGCCGCAAACCTCGACCTCTGAAGAGAGAGTTGACTGTCAGCTAGCCTTGCCAGTGACACCAAGAAACGGCTTCGACGATAAGTAAGTCATCTTTTCCTTCGCTTGTTTCATCGTCATCGCCCTCACAGTGTATGGGTAGAAGGAAATGCTCAGAGAAGATGTAGGAGTCTCTTGAGGAAACCCAAGCCATAGTTGCTGCTCCAAAGGCAAGCCTTCCCATTATATCGTACAGTAAAATCCATCGTTATGTATTCACTAACCAAGCAATGACTCTGCTACAGCTCTGGGATCTTCGAGTTGTGTTGCAAGCTACAAGAATTTCTTTTGACGCAGACATCATCAAGAAAGTTCTTCATTCCTTCGACGCTGAAGATGGAAGTGCCATGGTAAATGGTAGGAAGGTGTTAGTAACATCAAAAGCCATAGCATCTGCATTCAGAATGCCCAACGAGCCCAAACCTTCTGTGGAAACTGCACAACAGATAAGTATAGCTCTGAAGGAGGATGAAGCGGCTAAACATAATCGCAAAGCAAGTGGTCAAGGAGTTCCAGTAGCAGGACTCGAAGCTTCCACTGCTTTACAGGTTTGTAGTCGAAGCAGTAAGCCTTAAAAAAAACTCAACGTATGTATCTGAAAAACTTTTTGCTATGCTGTTGGCCAAGATATTGGATCCATAGGTTCCTATTAACCTTTGTCAAATTCTCTCGCACAATGTACTCTAGCAAACTGACAAGCTAAAATCTCAAAATGTTTTCAAATCTTGGTATGTTTGGAAATTCTTGTATTGGGCTACTACTACATATGTTAATGAGCAGGTACAGAAGGCTTGGAGTGAGAAGCCAATTTTTGAGTCGAAGAACATTGAGCTTTCCTCAGACGACGAAGAAACGGACAGTCAAACTGTTTCAATAGACCTGAAAAGGAAAGCAACTGTCTGCAGAACAGGCTGGCAGTTCAAAGAATCCAAATACTACACTGACAAAGAGGGGTGAGTTTTTGAAGCAGATAGAAAGCCAGGTCAAGACGGTAAACACTGAGAAAGTTGTAGTGAGCCAAACAGAGCAGCAATCTATTCGGAAGAGTGTGCCTAGCTAGTCACAGTAGTAAAAGGTGTAGTTGCTACTAGTTCTGGGAAAGATCAGGCCAAGCCATCCACTTCTGAGAAGATAGCAGACCAGTCAGGGGACAAAGGCAAGAGCCAATTGGACAAAGGGAAAGGTCCAGCTTCCTCAACTCTACCAGGTGGAGTTCCTAGTCCAAATACTGGAAACATTCTACAACTGGTTAAACAGGACAAGTTGCAGCAAATGCAGACTAAAAAATTGAAAGGGCATCTTTTGCTAAGCAAATACGATTATGCAATTTTACCCTACATAGCTCCAGTGGCAATATATGAGCCTACTAATTCTGATCCAACCACAGTCAAAAGACAGATGTTCAATCCTCATACACTCTTCTTGGAATACCATTGTCAGTTGTATGGGACAACTGATGGAGGCTGCTGGATTAGAAGAAGAAGTCAAAAAGCTTAAAGCTGACTTGACAGAGGCACAAGATCATATTGAAAAGCTCCAGAAAGCCCGGGAAGAGCATAACATACAACACAGGGTACTGAGAGATCATTCAAAAAGGACTAATGAGTTGTTAAAATAAAAGTTAGCTAAGGCTGAATCTGAAATAATGATCATCAAGAATCAACAAAATGAAGCACTGAGAGCTGCAGAGTGAGCATAAACAATGCTCAGGATGAATGGGGCAAAATTCAAAAACCTGTGAATGCGCCATACAGCTCTAAAGGCTTCTCTGACTGAAAGATATATCTATAGCAGCTTGGCTGAAATTTTAAATCCATCAGGCAATGCTATTTTCAATTTAGAGAATTTAAAGTCCTTAATGGAAAGTATGCATAGTGATTTGCAGGACAAGGTGACTGAGTATAATAATGCTCTGATGAATCAAGCTATATTAGATTATATTGAGCAGCAGACTTCTCTGGATGAGGAAGAAGAAGACCAAGAAGATGAAGCTGATCAGGAGGAGGATGATCAAGGAGCAGGACATACAAAGGATGATGATGATGCCCCAACACTATCTCCACCTCTAGGACCTATGGAATTGGAGCTGATCTCTTGAGACAGCTAATTCCAGTGTTGAAGGATTTCAGCTACTACTAGTGTGGGAATATTTCATACAACAGACTGGACAGAAATCAAAGACTAAACTGAAATGTGGATACTGAAATAAGAATCATACTTCTAGACTGGAATAAGGTTCAGATTCAGAAGACTGGACAAGAAGTAAGTATCACTGAAATATATGCCATGATTGAGATTACAGATCAAGATTACAGCGAATATGATTACAGAGGGAAAGTACAGCCAACAATACTGCCACTGATGCTCAAGTACAATGATAGCCCAAAGCGCTAATACAAGTGATAACAATTGCCAACCCGATAATAATGTAATGGGCCCTATTTATACACTTCGGGTTTACTGTAGTAATTACTAAGTAATTTGCTACCCATATTCTAAGAACACGTTCCCACATGGTGATTATCCAGCCGTCTACATCCTTCCCTTCTTTCTTGAATTTTGGCAAGATTCCAAAATTTTTGAAAAATTCCCCTGTCTGATTCTGATGTGAGACTGAAAAATCCATCGTCTGGTTCTGATGTTGGGATGCCAGCTTGACCACATAGAGAATGGTCATTCAAATATTACGAGTAGGAGTTCAAGAAGGACCAAGGATTGTAGGAGGCAGCAGAAAAGGCCAAGGTGGAGCTCTCACCAGGCCAAGGTGGAGCTGTCATCTCTCCCTGCCTGCTGAGAAGAAAATTTGCCACTGAATTCTGAGATGGAACTACCCAGTATCCTTCCATTGGACCCTCTTCCTTTTGCCTTTTCTCTTTGACCGGGATGGTGCCTGAGAAGTCCCACACCAGCATTCTCCCTCTGAATCAGTCCGTAAATGGCCTCCTGCTCAAGTTGATCCCACCGGTCTGTGGTCATCTCTACCTCATAAGGCGTGAGAGAATGATAGGTTTTGGTGTCAGGATCATAGAGTGTACGCCTGCCCTTGCTCAGTCTGGTTCGGGCCGGCTTATGACAATGCGAAGCAGTATGGATCCTTCCCTCTGGAAGAGGATGATTTGTTTTGACGCGAGCTTTGAAAAGAATTTCAGCCATCTCCCTGTGCTGCGGTGCCAGACCCGGCTTTGCTGCAATGTATTTTTCAAGCAATTTGGAAGATTCGTGCTGCAAACGAGAGCGTGGAAAGCCATGCAAAATACTCGAAATAGCACATATCAAGCCATAAATCAACAAAATTGTATATGTGGCACATCCATGAACTCGTAATCGAAGCTATACGCGAACAGCGAGAGACGTAGAGCGAAAGAGAGGGAAAGAGCACGTGCAAGTGCACCTCCTAGAAGGGAGTGCTACGCCGGCACGCGAGAGAGAAGAGAGGAGAGGTGAGAAGAAGAACGCAGACACTGGGTTCAATCTCCCCCCGTGCAAGAGTGACCATTTCCCACTTGCACGTATTTGTTATATAGATTTCTTGAATGGTCAAATTGGTTACAAACTGGCCGGCCGGTCATAAATGGCCAAATCTCATAAAAGAGCACTTGAATAATAAAATGTACATGATATACATATCCATTCGCATAGGCCAAGCTGGGTCTAGTCTTTTGCATCTGTCAGCTGCAATAAATAATAAAATATCAATTCTATAACATACCTCTTAGTTGGAAAGCAACTGTCCTCAGTTGCGAAGATAAAAATCTGCAAACAATACTTGTCAAAAACAATGATTAGTATGTTGTGTCAAATACATCACATAATAAAAGAAATTTATGAAACTAAACAATCATTATCTTATGCCTTCCGTCATCCACATACTACCTATTCTAGTGTCACATACCACTAGAATAAGCAGTATATGTCATACCCTGATAAATCAAGATATCATTGGTCACACTCATCATCAATCTCATAATGTCAAGTCTCATCACATAAACACTGTCGTAATCTGCTACAGACGGAAGTCGCGGCTGCCCTGCGAAATACCAGAAATAACACAATAAACAGCATATAACCGACTAATCGGCATACCTGGCACAATCACGTGGTCGCATTATCGCAAGATACACGAACAAAGAGAGATAGAGATCGGGAGAGAGTAAGCGAGCACGTGCAAATGCACCTCCTAGAGCGGAGTGCTACGCCGGGACGGTGAGAGAGAAGAGAAGAGAGGAGAGAAGAGCAACGCGGACACTGGGTGCAATCTCCCCCCGTGGAAGAGTGACCATTTCCCTCTTGCACGTATTTGTTTTATAGATTTCTTGAATGGTAAATCCAAATCACTTTCCTTATGTACTCGGGTAACAAAATGATACCAGTTACAGTGGTGGCCAGTCACTGCAGCATGATTTTGTGATCGGTGTTGCCTAAATCGGCGAATCTACACTCGACGTGCTGCCTAAATCGGCGAATCTGCATTTGATATAAGTTCAAAAAAGCATGAATCTATTGTTTGTTGTTGTGCTGCCTAAATTGGCGAATCTGCAGTAGATAAGCATTGACACACTGCCTAAATCGACGAATCTGTGTGCATGTGACCAATGGACTAGATAAGACATAATGGAGATAAAATATTTACTATGTGTTTGACACCACTGTGCAGTATAACAAAGTGCTCACAAATTGTTGTTGACTATTCCATAGAACCTTAGCTCGCAAGAGGAACAGGAGGCTATATTGTATTTGAAAGTATATATATACCATTGGTGGCATATGGGGAGAGATACAAGTGTTGCAACTATCGATTCAATATTAGCGTTTGATTATACTTTGAGAATGTACAGTGTTGGTACCTTGATTGGACAATGGAAAAGTGAAAATAAAGTAAACTAGAAACAAATAAAAGAAAGAAAAGAAAAAGTTATACATAACCTTGCTGAAACTGAAATGTGAAACAGTTTAGTAGAAAAAATCTGCAATTCAACTTAATATCATAGATGAACTTGAGTCACAAATAAAGAGGGAAACTCATAAGAAAGCAAAGTTAATGGAGAATTTATCAAACAAGAATAGGTCCCTAGATTAATGAAGGCCTTAGATCCCATCTCCCAAGCGCGTATGAGATATCACCTACTACTACATGAGTGCTACAAAATATTTGGTGATAACATTAATACATTGGTCATAGCTACGAAGAAGCATTCAAAAGTCATAATTCAATGCTACTTCTTGGAGATATCCTCCTATCGAAAATAACTTCATGGACTAGTCTTTGAGTTAGGTTTTTTTGTTTTTGTTTTTTTTTTTCATATGTCTTTATTCAGTAGTTCTTCATTCTTATGACAAATGTAGCAATTGCAGAAAGAAAACATGTACTCTACGCGTACACATTCTAGCAAAAAGTCGTTGCAACGCTCTCATCCTGATACCACTGCTGCAAATGGGAGCGTGGAAAGCCCTGCAAAATACTCGAAATAGCACATAGCAAGCCATAAATCAACAAAATTGTATACCTGGCACATCCACGAACTCGTAATCGAAGCTATACGCGAACAGCGAGAGACGTAGAGCGAAAGAGAGGGAAAGAGCACGTGCAGGCGCACCTCCTAGAAGGGAGTGCTATGCCGGCACGTGAGAGAGAAGAGAGGAGAGGTGAGAAGAAGAACGCAGACACTGGGTGCAATCTCCCCCCGTGCAAGAGTGACCATTTCCCTCTTGCACGTATTTGTTATATAGATTTCTTGAATGGTCAAATTGGTTACAAACTGGCCGGCCGGTCATAAATGGCCAAAGCTCATAAAAGAGCACTTGAATAATAAAATGTACATGATATACATATCCATTCGCATAGGCCAAGCTGGGTCTAGTCTTTTGCATCTGTCAGCTGCAATAAATAATAAAATATCAATTCTATAACAATTCGACCGTGAGTTGTAGCAACAACTGATTAGTAATCCTAGTCAATCCTCTGGCTTGAATCTTCCACTGGCCCAATCACAGCTGAATCCTATGCAGCTCCTCTTTCATTGCATGAATGTCATTGATTTGGAGAGCATCATTGAGCAATGTCTGCCAAGTCTTCCATTCCACAGTTGCTCGCTCATACCAATCCTGAAGCTCATCAGTTATTTTGAAATATGTGAGTCGATCAACTGGTTCTTGATGTTGAGGATACAGCGCTGGAAAGAATTTTGGCAGCTCAGTTTCTCTTGCTAAAACAGCATACAAGAGAACTGGAGAATCAGGCACAAATTCCAGGAAATTGAGAACAGCCTGGTTATCCTGCTGGATCATCTTTCTGGTGATTCTCACTAGCTGGAAGAGGGTTAGGAGAGCAGTTGCCTGTGCTCCTACTGACATTCGCGTTTGAGGTCCTCTGGTAGTAGTTGTCTGGTCCTCAAGAATGGCTTTGACTCTCTGATCCAAAACACCTCTAGTAGCTTGCATTTGTACCAGAATTTCCTTGAGTTGTACCCTAACATCCTTCATGCAGCGGTAAGTTGGTTTGTTACCTAGCAGAAGTTCCAGTTCTAGAGCTAAGGACCGACAATCCGCAATAGATTGCCTTTGCCAGTGCGGGTTTGCCACTTTCTCATCAACATTGAGTATCCATTCCGGAACTCGTTCCAACAGCTGGACTGTATTGGGATGCGCAAGTAGTCTACAAGCTTCTTTATCATGGAAAGCAGTTGATTTCCAATGTTCTACCATTTCCTTGGCTCCCACATATAGTCTTTTAAATCTTTCCAAGTCAGTCCAGAGAGCATCATCCTCCAGATATTGTCTGGTGATGGAGGCCTGTTGATGTCTCAATTGATTATTCAAAGTAATGAGCTGTAGTGAATGCTGATGAGTAGCCACTGGTGCCTCATCCTGAACTTTCATTTTCCCTTTAGCCTCTCTGCTGTGATGGGACTGATCAGTTGGCTGATTCCCAGTGTTACTGGGCTGCTCCTCTTCAGTCTGCTGATTACCCGACTGGTGTTATTTATCCTGTCCTTCCTACTGACCCTCATTCTGGTCTCGCTGGTCTGGCTGTGACTGGCCTCCTTCATCTGGCCCTGTCCCACCAGTACCAGGTCCTGGAGGTGGAGATGGTTGTGGGGCATCATCATCATCCTTTGTATGCCCAGTTTCTTGATCATCCTCCTCCTAATCAGCTTCATCTTCTTTATCTTCTTCATCCTCATCCGGGGAAGTCTGTTGCTCAATATAATCCATTATAGCTTGGTTCATCAGAGCATTATTGAACTCACCCACCTTGTCTTGCAAATCGCTCTGCATACTTTCCATCAAGGACTTTAAATTTTCGAAGTTGAAAACATCATTGCTTGAAGGGTTTAAAATTTTAGACAAGCTATTGTAGATGTATCTTTCAGTCAACAAACCCTTCAGAGCTTTGTGGTGCAATAGAATCTTTCTGAATTCCGCCCGCTTCATCCTATCGTTTCAGCTTGCTCGGAAGCTCTCAGTGCTTCATTCCTTTGACTTTTGATGATCATAATTTCAGACTCAGCCTTAGCTAACTTTTTGTTCAACAACTCCTGAGTCTTTTCAGATTGAGCTTCCAGTACCTTGTGTTGTATGTTCTGCACTTCCTGGGCTTTCTGGAGTGTTTCAATCTGATGTTGTGCTTCTGCCAAGTCAGCTTTAAGCTTTTTGACTTCGTCTTCTGATCCAGCAGCCTCCACAAATTGTCCCATACAATTGACAATGGTATTCCAAGAAGACTGTATCAATACTGAACATCTGTTATTGACCGTGGTTGGATCAGAATCAACAGGTTCATATATTGCCACTGGAGCCACGTAGGGTAAATTTGCATAATCAGCTTTGCTGAGCAAAAGATGCCCTCTCAATTGCTGAGTTTGCATTTGCTGCAACTTATCCTGTTTCACTAGTTGTTGCACAGGGTTTCCAGTAATGGCAAGAACTCTACCAGACAAAGTTGAGAACACTGGTCCTTCCCCTTTGTACAGTTGACTCTTGCCTTTGTCCCCTGACTGGTCTGGTATCTTCTCAACAGTTACATGATCTTTCCCAGATCCAGTAGCAACTGTATTTTTGACAAACTGGCTGATCAGGCACAGTCTTCTAAGCAGATTGCTGCTCAGTTTTACTCATCTCAACTTTCTCAGTGCTTACTGCCTTAGCCTGGCTTTCTATCTGCTTCAACAACTCACTGCTTTTTGTCAGTGTAATTCTTGACTTCTTTGAACTGTCAGCTTCTTCCGCAGTGGCTTTTCTTTTCAGGTCAGTGGAAATCGTTTGACTGTCTGTTTCCTCTTCATCTGAGGACAGTTCAATTTTCTTTGGTTCAAAAATGGGCTGCTCACTCCAAGCCTGCTTTACCTGCTCATTAACATTTGCAGCAGTAGCCCAATACAGGAATTTCCAGACATACCATGCCTTGAAAACAATTTGAGATTTCAGCTTGGCAGTCTGTTGGAGTACATTATGCGAGAGTATTTGACAAAGGTTGATATGGACTTGTGGATCCAGTATCTTGGCCAACAGTATAGCAAACAATTTTTCTGACACATATGTTGGGTTGTCCTTAAGGCTGACTGCTTCAGCTACAAACCTGTAAGCAACAGAGGCTTCCAGTCCTACTCTACTGGAACTCCTTGAGCACTTGCCTAGAACTTCTTTCTAGCCGTTTCATCTTCCTTCAGAGCGATAATTATTTGTTGCGCAGTTGCCACCAACGGTTTGGGCTCATTAGGCATCCGAAATGCAAATGCAATGGCTTCTGGTGTCACTGACACCTTCCTTCTATTTACCATAGCACTGCTACTTTCAGCATCAAAGGAATCAAGAACTTCCTTGATGATATCTGCATCAAAAGCAATCCTTGTAGCTTGCAACAAAACTCGCAGATCCCAGAGTCATTGCGTGATCAGTAAATAAATATCGTTGGATTTTACTATATGGAAGAACGAGAAGGCTTGCCTTTGCCTCAGCAACTATCGCTTGGGTTTCCTCAAGAGTTTCCTGCATCTTCTCTGAGCGTTTCCTTCTACCCATACACTGTGAGGTCGATGACGATGAAACAGGCGAAGGAGAAGATGACTTTCTTGTGTAGAAGTCATTTCCTAGTGTCGCTGGTAAGACTGTCTGACAGTCAGCTGTCTCATCAGAGGTCGAAGTTTGCGGCGGCGGCTGTAGTGAAGAAACCTCGGAGCTCGGCGATGGCGAATGGTTGACAGGAGGAAAGCGTCACGCAGGAGATTTATGGGAAAAAATGCTAACTTTCCTGACTGTTATACGTGTTCATGCCATAAAAGCTCCACCGCTCGCCGCTCCTAGACTTGTGTGCGTTGTTGCTGTCGTGGCAAACATGCATTGGACAAGAGTGCGACCCATCCTTGTAATAATTACCAGTGGCGTGCCATTTGACCTTTGGGTGCTTAAAATTTGGAAAGTGTGTCCATACTGGTACTAAATTGATTCCCAGTCTAGTGCGACTATCTTGGTACTGATTCTAAGATCAAACTGATCTGGTCCTTCTGGTATTGGTTCTGAAACTGGAACTAGTTGCACATGAAAAAGTCCAAAAATATCTGATTCCGGTATCTCTTGATCAGCAAGTTCTAGTTCCTTAGTACCTTGTTCTGGCCCAGTTTCTCTGGTCTCTGAATAATAAATCTTGATCTTTGCCCCATTATATACTCCTGGCAACAACAATCCAAATAAATCTTTCAGTCTGACTGTGCCATTTGGAGAAGACCCAGTCTACCTCAAAAGGTCCTGCCCATGCAATCTTCAGGTGTGGCTTCTTTGGACCCAGTCTAGACTGATATAGAAGCACTAAGTCTCCTTTCTGGAATTCTCGAACTTGAATTCGGCGATCATGCCAGTGCTTCCTTCATTGTTGAACAATTTCTTGTTCCAATATAGTCCTTTGCCTGAGTTCATCTGGGTGCCACTTTACCAAATGGTACCCTTTTGAAAAATCACACTAGACCTCCAAGGTTATCAGCTTGGGAAGAGACACCTCTTAAAAAATGTTCAAAGACTACAAGTTGTAATTTTCTAGGGTTTCCATGGCAAGCGCTTCAAGACACCCCACTTTGCAAGAAGCTACACTCTAATCTCTAATTTGATTGGATTTAGGTGAGGGGTAGGGTTCCACATGGTGGTACCTACATGAACTCTCCAACCTTAAAAGATCCTAAATTTACATTGGTTTGTGGTTACATTCACAAAGCAAGACCAATCTTGGGCTACTATATGGATGATGCCAAGCTTTATTCACAAGGTGGTCAGTGAAAGGGCTCGAGGTACACAACAAATTTCTTGCCCCACGGTGGGCTAGCCTAAAGCTTGGGGGTGCGATGGTCGAGCTTGTTAGGACATGCAAAAGAGTGATGGAGGATTTGGGGTTGGGAGAACCTATAAGTTATTCTCACAACTTTGCATCTGATTGTTTTGTTGAGATGTAGAGAGAAAGAGAGAAAGACGAGACAAGAGACACACCATATACACTCCCAAAGATTGATTCATATTGAGGACAAGATACAAATATATAGGGGAGACCAAGTTCAGTAGAGTGAGC
Source organism: Adiantum capillus-veneris (assembly GCF_014529385.1). Classification (NCBI taxonomy): domain Eukaryota; kingdom Viridiplantae; phylum Streptophyta; class Polypodiopsida; order Polypodiales; family Pteridaceae; genus Adiantum; species Adiantum capillus-veneris. The sequence continues at coordinate 140,814,108 of NC_140945.1, forward strand.
CATATATAGCTCCAACACCCCCACTCAAACAAAGGTCTCTAGCTTTGGATGAAAAAAACCCTTGGGGAGTTCAAGGGAAAAACCCAAGCCCATATACAATGTGAAAATATGAACCAGCGGTGATGATGTGAAAGTAAATTGTGCATCTATGTACAAATATTCAAGTGACTTAGATATCAAAATGTGAAAATGTGGAGTGTGCATAGTGCATGGTACCTAAAAGATTACAATGCCATATGTACAAAGCTATTACAATAGCAAAGAAGCTAATCTAAAAAGAGTGAGGCCAAAGCAACTCCAAGCTCTGATCGCAAGAGGATGAAACGTGACTCATTGAGGCCTTTGGTCAAAATGTCTACAATCATCTGGTCACTTGGACAGTGCTCAACCATAATGGTTCCTTTGCGTACTTCATACCTGACATAATGATAATGGACAGCAATGTGCTTTGACTTATTATGTTGAACATAGTCTTTTGCAAGACTAATAGCACTTTGGTTGTCACACCACAAGGGTGTGCTAGAAAGAGGAGAGTGACCAATATCAACCAGCATTTGTCGAAGCCAAATCAACTCACGAGCTGCAAGTGATGCCGCAACATATTCTGACTCAGTCGTAGAAACTGCAACACAACGTTGTTTCTTGTTGGTCCAAGAAACAAGACAATCATTTATAAAGAAGCAATTTCCACTAGTAGATCGCATTGATAAATGTGAGCTTGCCCAGTCTGCATCTGTGTATCCCAAAAGAGAAAGAGATTGCATAGAATCCGATTTGAGTTGTCGTCGATAGACTAAACCAAAATCTGTAGTGCCTTTCAAGTATTTCAATACACGCTTTGCAGCAGACCAATGTTTAAGAGAAGGACATGCAAGATGTTGTCCAAGATAATTGGCAGCAAACAAAATATCAGGACGAGTGTTCATGCCAACAAACTGAAGACATCCAATCAAGTTAGCATAAGGTTGATTTGTGACAAGTTGACCGCCATTGTCAGAAGTGTTCTTCGTAGAGCTCGCAAGACAAGGTGTATTGGCTGAATGTGCAGATTCCATACCAAATTTTTGAATAGTATCTGCAATAAAATTTGACTGTCAAAGGAATAAAATACCTTTTGTACGGTTCCGTTGGATTTGAATGCCAAGACAAGAGTGAATCTCTCCAAGATCCATCATATCAAATGCAGAAGACAATAACTTTTTCACTTGCTGAAGAAATACCAAATCATTGGAAACAAGGATGGTATCATCCACATAAAGAGCAAGAATCACAAAACTGCTACCTTGGCATTTTATGTATAAGTTGGGGTCTGACGAGCAAGAGATGAATCCTTTAGAGGTGAGAAAAAGATCAAATTTTGTATACGAGGCTCGCGAAGCTTGTTTGAGACCATATAGTGCCATATGGAGTTGAGCAAAAAGGTCTTCTTTACTTGGAATAACAAACCCTTGTGGTTGTTCCATATAAATTTCCTCTTCCAATTCACCATTAAGATAAGCAGTTCACACATCCATTTGATGAGCTTCTAAATCAAATTGAACAGCAAATGCCAATAAAACTCAAACACTTGTAATGCGAACAACTGGTGAAAAAGTCTCTTGATAATCAACACTAGCTACTTGGGAGTAACCTTTTGCAACGAAACCCACCTTGAACTTGTCAAAAGATTCATCTGCTTTTACTTTTGTCTTATACACCCACTTACATTTAATAGCTGTACGACCAGGAGGTAATTCAGTTAGTATCCATGTACCTTTAGAGATAAGAGAATCGTACTCTGCTTCCATAGCCTCTTGCCATTGATCCTTTTGTGGTGAAGAGATAGCTTCATCATAAGTAACGGGATCTTCAAAAGTAGAAAAAGCACTATCATCAATATCGTCATCATAAACATGACATGAGCCATGTTCAAAATCAATAGACAGATCAACAAAAATATCAATATCATCATTGGCAACATTTGGAATGCATGGTTGTGAAGAGGAAAGTTGCTCTATAGGAAGAGTTTCATCTTCTGAAAGAAATGGAAAAGCCTGAAGCAATGATTTAGTATCATCAGAATCATCCATGGACCATGAGTCTCCCATAAGCTGTTCGTTAAAAGTAACATCACGATTCATAATTACTTTCTTGGAGGAAGGGTTATAGAATTTGTAGCCTTTGGAAGTGTTAGAATATCCAATAAAAATATCTTTAAGACCAGGAGCATCAAGCTTTGTTCGTGTTTCTTTGGGAACATGAATATAAGAAATACATCCAAAGGTTCGAAAATGAGATACAGAAGGAATGTCACCTATCCATGCTGTGATGGGTATCTTACCAGAGGGTGCAGTAGTAGGTAGATGATTCTGAATAAATGCTGCTGTCAAAGTAGCTTCAGCCCAGAAAACACGAGATAAGCCAGAATGAATCAGCATACATCTTACAGCATTGAGAATAGTGCAATTCTTTCGTTCAGCAACACCGTTCTGTTGAGGCAAATATGGAATAGTGTGTTCATGATGAATTCCACTGTCAGCACAGTAACTCACAAACTCTCGAGAAACATATTCGCCTCCATTGTCACTACAAAGCTTCTTAAGGCGACGACCAGTTTGAAGTTCCGTAGCCTTGTGGAATTGTTTGAAAACAGATAAGGCTTCAAATTTTTGTCTAAGTAGAAATACAGTCGTATACCTTGAGAAATCATCAATGAAAGTAATGAAGTAGCGATATTGTGATCTTGAAGAAGGTAGAGGTCCACATATATCAATATGAACAAGATCCAATATGTCATGAGAATGAGTTGTATTTGAAAGAGGAAAGGGTTTACAATTGTGTTTCCCAAGAGCACAAAATTCACAAATTCCCATATGGGGATGGGCTTTAAGATCCATGCCATGAACAAGATCACGACGTTGAAGATCAAGGAGTTTTGAGAAATCAGCATGAACAAAACGGTGATGCCATACTTTGCAATCATGATCACCTAGAGCAGTGACAATATATGCTACAACATCGTTGAGAGAGAGTTCAAACAAATTACTGTTTCGAGGAGGAATGGCTATAGTCTGTCCATCTTTCTCAATTCGGCATTTGGTATGATCAAATCCAACAAACAGACCAAGATCAACAAGTCTAGCAACTGAAAGAATATTACGCTGAAGATCTGGTACATGTAATACTCCTCGCAAAATTCGAGTGGAAGAAGATAAGGTACCAAGATATAAGTCTCCAATACCCTTTACTTGACAAGTAGTATCATCAGCAAGATAAACAACACGTTGAACTGGCAGTGGATGATAGTTATGGAGCCACTTAGGCTGATATGTCATATTTCCTGTAGCACCAGAATCGACAATAAAAAGTGATCCATCACGTACATGAAGTATTCTGTCTGGAGCAACTAAACATAGGACGCAGCTTGTTTCTGGTACAATGTTGTTTCGATGTTCAGTAGCATATGCTCTATTCGGATCTGTGTCAAATCGACGCTTATAGCACATATGAGTGGGATGATCAGATCGTCCACAATATTCACAAGAAGAAGAAGAAGAGTCTCTAGATAAGCGTGGTTGTTGTGAGGTAATATTGTGTTCTTCATCATATTGTCGTGCCCAACAATCATCTTCAGTATGGCCATTTCTGTTGCAGTAAGAACATTGCTTATTAGGAAATTTGAGACGAGAGAAAATATTACCACGACGGCCATCTTTGCGGTTTCCTTGTTGAAATGGACGCCTTCGAGCATAAAAAGCACGTTCCATCTATTGTGACTTAGACTCCTCTTGTGAAATCATAGTTGTATCGTGACCATCATTCCGATGTTTTTGACATTGAGAGTATTCAATTAAAGACATGCAGGAGCTCGAAAGGGCTCGCTGCTGCTGCATGCTCCCCCCCCTCCCCCCTTGCGCCATCGCTCCCCCTCACCCCCCTTCTCCTTCTAACCCTCGCGCTGCCCTCAGCCACCCCCGCGCTGCCCCGCCCCCTCGCCCTCGCGCTGCATCCCCTCCCTCCTCCCGCCTTCGCGATGTTTCCCCCACCCTGCCCAGCCCGCCACCTCCTGCCCCCCGCCCTCCCCCCCTAGCCCTCCCGCTGCCCCCCCCACTCCTTGGCTGTTTTCTCCCGCCCCCCCCCCGCAGCCTTCTGTACCCGTTCTCGCGTCCTTTTTCCTTTCCTCCATCCCCCCCCTTTTTTGTCCGCATTAGCTCAGAAGGGTCTTCTACGCCTGGCTCTGCAACACCTTTTCTGCGGACAAGTGTTCAGCGTTCTCGGCTGCAGATTTTTCTGCTCCGTCCGCTTCTTCGACTCAACAGTAGACACAGATAGAGGCTCTAGCTCCGCCACAGAGGGACTCGCCTGAAGCCCCCTCCCCCGACCCCGCTGAGCCCACCATTCAACTTACTCTTTCGCCGACAGAGCAAGCGAGCCTTGCCGCAGAGGTAGAGCGCTTGCAGGCGACTTCTATCATCTGCAAGGTTCTCCGCACCCGTCCTAGCAGACGAGAGCTGCGAGACCTTCTCCAAGCCCGCCTTCTGACAGAGGTGGACAAGATTTTGGATGTCCAGATCCTCGGACGGGGGTACTACCAGATCGAGTTCGAGAATTCCGAGATGGCCTCCAAGGTCATAGCTATGAGTCCACTGGCTATCCGAGCATCACGCACCCACTTTCGATAGTGGTGACACGGTTTTGACCCGACTTCGGATGTGCTGGTCGAGGAGGCAGACATCCCCATCTCAATCTTCTTTCTGGGTTTACGGAGGGAGTACCTTCCACTGCTCTCCAGGATTGGCTCCACCATCGGGACTCTTCTGGAGACACCTCGTATAGCAGCATCAGTAGCTGCCAAGGCGGCCGGCATCCCTTCAGTTCAAGTTTTGGTCAGAGATACCCACACGCTCCCGAAGGTCATCCTTCTGCCTCGGGTGAGTGGGGGTTGGTTTAGGCAGAGTGTGGAGTACTCGGGTCTCCCGAACCAGTGCTTTATTTGTAGACAGATGGGCCACCTAGCGAAGGCCTGTCCACGGAGGAGGCCACGACCTGCACCTCAGCCTCAGCCTCAGCCCCAGCCTGCCAAGGCTGTGCCACAGCCTCAGCCAGCGACACAGCACATAGATTCTGAGCCACCCTCCAAGCCTGGGGCTCCAGCGGAGGAGGGGTGGCAGCAAGCCCATGGCCGTCGACGCCAGGGGCCACAACGATAGCCTAGCACTCAGAGTGGCCCTGAGGTGCCTACTCAGCAGCAGTGGGTTCCCACGGGGAACCTCTTTGGTCCTCTTGAGCAAGAGGAGTCCCCTACGCCAGCCTCCTCTTTCGCTTCACCCTCGCCAGCCCCCCCACATTCACATTTCCCCTCTTCCTCCTCATCCCCTCCCCCGCCCTTTGCTCCCGCCCACTCCTCACCTCGCCCCCCTGTCTCTGTCCCCCCGCCCCGCTTCTCTTCTCCTCCGCCCCCCCCAGCTCCTTCTCGCTCTCCTCCTGCTTCAGTACCATAGTCGGCTCAGGAGACTGGTCCCTCGTCGGCGGCTAGGAGATCTCTTGGCAGCGCTTTTGCCAAGAGTCGCCTAGCGAGAGAGGGTCAGCCCTTCTTGCGGCCCCCTTTGCAGATACAGACATCTTCCCTTACAGATATCCCTCGTGGTCTGACGAGCATTGACCTCCGATGCCGCTGGGACTTCATCGATTATGGATTCACTTGCTTTCTCGGCGATTCCGCAGCAGACCTCGAGGCAGCCTGCTTCAGGGTCCACGCTCTGTTCCTCGCCGCTAGGGGGACAGAGGCCTTGGACTCAGCAGTTGGTTTCTCCTTTCCCCTCTGTGGTAGGACCGAGACAGAGTGGTCCCTCGACTCAGTGGTGGGATGGTTGCATACACAGGTTCTCGAGTTCTCTCACCACATGGGAGAACTTGGAGTTACAGATTTGCTGCAGACTTTGTGGCCACTAGCCAAGTTTGCGGTGACCCCCCCAGACTCAGCAGGATGTAGGCACATTGTGGTGTACTTTTTTTGCTGATACACAGTGTTTGCCTTGCTATGTATACATACATGAGGACTCCTGGACAGAGGAAGTTGCTTTACGCACGGCTCGCTCTGCTTGGGCTTGGGTCAGGCACTCACTACAGGCTCGCCTATCTAGAGGATGCTCCGATGCGGATTACTCCCCATCCAAGCCTGCCTCGAAGATAGCCCGTCTTGCTGCTGCAGCCGCATCTGTTCTCTCTCACTCCCCATGAGGATCATCTCGTGGAACGTGCAGGGATTAGGTGCGCCCCAGTTTCAGCGACAGCGGGGCCGATTGCGTCAGGAGATTCAGCGTTGCCTTGTGGGAGGAGAGATTGATCTCCTTATGCTTCAGGAGCACCATTTGTCTGAGAGCCGCATTCGGCGATGTGGTCAGATTTTGCGTGGACGTTATGATACCTTTTGGTCAGCTGCTTTTGGACCTGGAGGCATCCAGGGTGGGGTATGTATGACTATTGCGGACTCATTGCAGTAGGCCATTGTGGGCAGAGGGATTATTGTGCAAGGCAGAGCTCAGTGGATTACTGTGCAGGTTCAGGGTAGCCTTGTGGGCTTCCTGAACAACTATGCGCCCAATGTGGCGAGTGCTCGTGCAGATTTTTGGTCATAGACTGTTAAGTCTTTGCCACAGGTTAACCATTGGTGTGTAGGAGGGGACTTCAACATGTTGGAGGACCCCTCTGACAGGATCGGAGGCAGCCATGCTACTGTGCATGGAGTTGAGTTATCAGCTTGGGAGAGGTTGTGTATGACTTTGAGGGTCTCGGATACATGGCAGCATTCTGGCTTTGTGAGGCCTCCAGAGAGTCTTGCCTTCTCTAGATCAGACCGCAGAGTGGGAGGAGTGAATCTATCGCGGATAGATCGCTTCTACACTAGTGACCACTTCAGTGACTTGAGGGGATCAGTGGGCATCCTGGCAGGGACATCCTTCTCGGACCATGCACCAGTGATCCTCATAGTGGCAGACAGACAGAGGAGTGGGAGCACGATGCTTCGCATCCCAGAGAGGGTATTGTTGGACACAGCACTTAGAGAGAAGGTAGAGGCTCTTTCAACAGAGGGAATGGACAGCCAGGCTCTACCGGCAGACAGAGTGGACTTAGGCCTAGCTCATCTTAGCCACTTTTTTCTCCAGTAGTCTTTGGCTCGATGGGCTGCAGCGAGAGAGGTGAAGCAGCGTCTCAGACGAGGCATTGCTTCACTACAGAGGATGCAAGAGCAGCATCTAGACAGTCGATGGTTGGAGGAGCAGTTATAGTAGGCTCGACAGGAGCTTGCTTGCACAGAGGAGAGGCGCCATGAGTTTGCCTTTCACCTATTGGCATCTCAGTGGACTCAGGTAGGTGACAGAGTGATAGGTGCTTTTTTTGAGACAGTAGGACCTCGGCACTCGCATGCCAAGGTCAATCAACTGAGGAGACCCGATGGGTCAGTTGCTTGTGAGCCTGAGGATATGCATGGAGTTGCTACTGACTTTTACCATGAGCTACTGTCGGCTGAGCCCCACTCAGAGAGACAGGATGCATGCAGGGAGCAGGTTTGGGCGCAGATGCCTTGTCTTGTGACTGAGGAGATGCGCTAGAGGCTGGAGATACCTCTTCAGCTTGAGGAGCTACACACGTCTCTTAGGGCCCTTCCTCGTGGTAGCTGTCTAGGTGAGGATGGGCTGACTCCCAGCTTCTTCTTGGAGTATTGGGACTTGCTTGGCCCATATCTATGTAGTGCCTTTCAGTACATTCTGCACATAGGAGTGAATCTGCCGGATAGCATGAGTGAGGGCCTGATTTACCTCATTCCAAATGAGGGTGGCTCCTTGGATGAGATTCGACAGTGGCGCCCCATCACCATCCTCAACTCAGCCTACAAAATTCTTGCCAAGGCTCTGAGTTTGAGGAGAGCCTTATACATGGGACTCAGACAGGTTTTGTCAAGGAACGCAGTATCCTTGACAACATCTTCACTTTCTGGGAGGCTTCTGCCCTGGCACGTCTCCGTGGGGAGGACCTTGTGATTCTTCTTCTCGATTTTGAGAAGGCATATGACAGAGTTGACTGGGACTTTCTAGAGGGCATGCTTCGCAAGATTGGCTTTTCAGATGCTTGGATTAGAGGGGTGTCAGCTTTGTACAGACAGGCTCACAGTCAGGTTCTTTTGGCAGGAGGTAGAGGTGAGCGCTTCATGCTCACACGATCGGTCAGACAGGTTTGTCCTCTTGTCTACTTTCTCTTTCTGTTCTATGAGGAGCCGATGAGCAAATTTTTGGTGTCACAGCAGTTGGTTTGAGGGGCTTAGCACTCCATATACGGGGAGATGAGCTTCTGGACGCTGAGTTTGCCGATGACTCAGCCTTGTACTTAGAGGGCCAGGAGGCCAATTTACATAGGTGTGGGCAGGCTCTAGAGACCTTTTGCTGTGCATCGGGCGCACTGATCAACTGGAGAAAGATAGTGGCTTTCTCGATTGGCAGTGCTCCTATGCCAGAGTGGATGCCAGGAGAGGGTTTCAAGTGGATTCCTCTAGGGACTGCAGTTCGATACTTGGGTTGTCAGGTTGGTTTGGATTTGTCCCCCGAGCAGCAGATTGCTCCTCTTCTCCTGTCCATCAGGAGAAAGCTGTTACACTGGAGCTCAACACAACTTTCGATGGCTGGTAGAGTAGTAGTTGCCAACCAGGTGTTGTTGGCAACTATGTGGTACATCACTTCTTGCTGGATCTTCTTGAGTTCTTGTATCAGCCAGGTAGAGAGGCTGATCAGGAACTTCCTTTGGTCAGGTCGCGACACTCAGGTTGCCCGAGCCAAGGTGGCTTGGTCGGTCATCACACTCCCTTGTTCTCAGGGAGGGCTTGGGATCATTGATCCAGCACAGCAGAGTAGAGCCCTTCTTGGGAAGTTCGTCGTCAGAGGACTTCTTCCAGGCGAGGATCCCTGGAAAGAGTTCTTGCTGCAGAGGCTTCGTGCCAGGGTGCCTCAGTCAGGAGCCCCTTGGAAACCTTCGACCAGATGGATCTTTACAAAGTTGCACCGAGTTGGTTTGAGCAGGAGACTGGAGGACGGATTCGCTGTGAGTTTTCTTCGCTCTTGGGAGCTCTTACAGCGTGGCCTAGAGCGGAGACAGCCGACATGCACGGAGGAGTGCCTACGACAGCCCCTCGTCTGGAACCCCATCGTTAGCACTCAGACAAGCCACTTGGTTGGGAGTAGGCCTCATGTTTCTTGGGGTCCCATGGCAGCAGGTCCAGCGCGCTCTCTAGGTGACTGGATAGAGTTCACAGGTTTGTCAGAGGAGGTGCAGGGTGTCCAGCTATAGGCCATGAGAGGGGTTCAAAGCATGTGTCAGGACATCTCAGAGTCAGTTCCAGCTGAGTGGCTCACGCCTCTTGAGCCAGTAGCACCCCGATGGATGGGAGCCTTCACACGACTGGAGGTTCTCATCTTAGTCAGGGCTTGTTCAGAGACTGTCCCAGCCCTGTTCTTTGAGCTTCAGGGTGGGGGACGATTACAGGGAGTTACAGTAGAGGCCCCCCGGGTAGCAGAGTGTTGTTTCTAGAGGATCTGAGTTGTGGGCATCTGTGGGAGGACTTGCATCATAGACCCTGTCCCAGCAGCTCTCGAGACAGGACACTAGAGGCTATGGGATTGGGAGTGTTGTCCACTGGCATGAGTACAGTGGCTATGGAGGGACCCCTTCTCTTTTGCAGACCGCCCAGGAGTCCCTTTCTTTTAGTACACTGTTCGGCTTGGACGTCATATACTTGCAGCGTAGAGAGAGGCCCGCCCCGCTGCAGCACGGCATTGGCAGGAGGAGGGTCTCACAGTTGAGTTCTTGGCAGCTTTTTGGCAGAGGCTGTGGGACTCCAGACAGCCGAGGCGTGTCACTTTGTTCCAGTGGTTGGTTGCACACAGAGCCACAGCAGTAGGGAGTTGGCTTGTGCATAGTGGTCTCTCGGCCCAATGTACAGCCTATGACCAGTTGGTGGAGAGTCAGCGACACTATCTTAAGGATTGTCCCTCGGCCCAGACGGTGTGGCTACGAGTTCTTTGGCTGATGCCTGCCCTCTCCACGACTCTACAGTACACTTGGGGGGCAGCGGCTTGGTCCACCCTCATGGGCCCGGCACTACAGTTTGAGAGATCTTCCACCAGCAGGATGATAGTGATACAGGGGGGGCAACCTACACTCCAGCCTGCTACAGACCTTACTCCATGGAAGTGGTGCAGTGAGAGAGAGGAGTGTTGGGAGCTCATTAGCGGCCTAGTTCTCTGGTTCATCTGGCGGGCCTGTTGTTTTCGCATCTTTGAGGCTCTCCCTGTGCCACCAGCAGAGACTATTCGTGACTTTTGGCTAGAGCTGATCCATACTCTCAGAGGACAGCTTGAGGGACTATAGGGCATCTCCGATCGCATGCGGGAGCGCCGCGAGGCTTTCCTTCGACTCTGGCGCCCTGGACCTTTCTACACCATGGTCCAGGGGGTGCTCAGATGGCACTACTGCCCACTTGTGTGGCTCTTCCCTCCTCCCATCTCTTGATTTAGTCCCATTGTATATATGCTGTTTTTTCATTGGGAGAGTCTCCCCATCATGCTTGTTGTAGCCCTCTCTTGCAGAGGTGGATGTAGCCCTATGGGCAGTTTTCATTAACTAATAGAAGGATCTTTTTCTCGGAAAAAAAAATTTAAAGACATGCAGGCTTGGTCGAAATCAAGACCATCTTTATTAGAGAGAATAGTAACAATGTTATCAGAAGAAGAGTCCTTCACCGTATCAAGGAGAAGTGTAATCAGTTGCTTTTGTGGAACAGGATCACCGATAGCAGCAAGTTGATTAATAATAGATTTGAAAGATTCAATATGTCCCGTCATGGCAGTACCAACTTCATATTGTAACTTGCTAAGCAACCCTCTCAAATAAAGTATTTCTGTAACAGATTTCTTTTGAAAGTTTGCAATAAGGTACTTCCATACGTGATGGGAAGTAGACAGTTCATACAGATCAAGCAAATGGGAATCACTAAGAACAGAAAGAATATACCAACGAGCTGCTTTATCACGTCATTGCCAATCTGTATATGCAACATTCCAATTTTCAAATATAGGTCCTTCAATGATAAGCACATTATCATTATCCGTATCAACAGGCTGAGGCGGACAAACACGATTTCCAAGAACAACATCGGAGAGTTCATCGCCTTCAAGAATTAACAACACCTTTGCTTTCCAGCCTGGAAATCCTTGACCTTGGAAAGGAGGAACAGAATGCTGGCCAGAAGGAAAGCCGTTTACGAGAATATTCATAGCCATATCTTGTTGCGAGAAGACGTATAAGATAAGATCGTAGAATCTGCATACCATATATGGTGAAGGCCGCAATTGAGAATGAGAGAGATATGAGTACTGCGTTTTGTCAACGATAAACGTAAGAAGGATGCTCAAGGAACGTCCAAAGATGTGAGAGACATCACCCAAAAAAGGCAGGGTAAAGGAGACGTTAATAATAAACGAGTCCTCAAAATAGAGTGGCGTGAGATGCAAGATTGACGCCTACAATACGAATAGAAAAAAGCTAAATCTTCTCGAAAAAGTTAACGCCAAAATAAGAAAAACGATCGTGGACGCTTCACGAAGAAGTAGGACGAAGAAAACTGCATCAAGCTCAATTGCCGTAAAAACAGCATAACTTTCTGCTGCAAACTCCGATTGACGCAAACCTAGAACTCAAATCGAAGAGCTCGAGGAGACGAACAAGTTTTGGATGAAAAGTGCCATTGTGCTATGCTCCATTGCGCTTTCCTGGTTTCTCCAAATTTTGAGCAGAACAACAAGAAAAATTGTGATGAAGTTCAGGGTGTCATCAACAAGAAAACATAATCAACGATTAGATTGATTAGAAATAAACGCCACATAAAACACTAATCATATTCTTCTTACACAAAACAACCACAATTAACAAGAATCAACGCTCAAAAATAAAATTTGTAGCAATTTTGAATCTTACATGCGAATCGCATACACATACTGTTGTGTCACCATGAATTGAATCGGCGCGTGATTGTTACCGCTCTGATACCATGTTGAGATGTAGAGAGAAAGAGAGAGAGACAAGACAAGAGACACACCATATACGCTCCTAAAGACTGATTCATATTGAGGACAAGATACAAATATATAGGTGAGACCAAGTTCAGTAGAGTGAGCCATATATAGCTCCAACATGGTCCTCATGGCTAGCTAAGGTGGTAAGCATCTCTCTGAACCCATTTTGGAGGGAAGATGCTAGACAGACCAATAAAAAAGGCATCCGATATCTTGACCAGCTGTGGGAATATAGAAGTAACCGATGAAAAAGAACAAACCAAATGGTTCTCCAATACAACCTGGATGGGATTGAAAGGCTACTTATCCAGAGAGACCTAGAACGGATGGACAATTGGTGCCTACCTGGTTGTGAGTGGAAACCATGGCATTGGCCTAAGGAAAGACACTTCTTTAATCCTCAAACCAAAGAAGTATACCACGCACTTATGGCTTCAATGGATCAGTTATCTCCACTGAACAAACAGTGGGGCATGAAGTGGCGACAGTCAAGATGGGAGGAAGTCACCAAGAACATTTGGTGTACACAATGGTGTTGGAAACTATGTTTACCAAGCCTTTCTATATTATTTTAATGATAGTAAGATTCACGGACATGAATGTCATACCATGGGACAGAGTCAACCCAACTAGCACATGGAGACTACAAGAGGTTGTCAAACTCTCAAAAAACACATTCAATCCCTACTTATCCAAAATAACACTCAACCACATGTCAGGTAGCAAAAACTAAATACAACATTGCAACAAAATCTCATCATTTCACTAAGCAAATGAAGTCCAAATGAGATGAAACTTATAGGATGGGAATACAACACCTAAGAGCACATCCCCATACAATCAAATCCCCCCTTTTGGTCACTTGCAAAAATTGTGATTAATAGCTGCAAGGAAGATTTGACCTAACCATTTTTTATTCTAATTGCACCTACTATCTTAGCAATGATGCCCTATTACCTCACATATGCATAAAATACAGATTTGATATATAAAATGTGACTTATGAGAAAATTTAGGGAGAGATTTGTGCGAGAAACGTACAATGTCATGTAGAGATTTCACATGTGAATGCAATGCAAGAATTGACACTTCAAATAGACCATTCTTGAGGGAGATATGAACTTCGGACAGAAGAGGGAGAATACATAGTGTTCTCTGTAAATGTACATAGCTTCATTATCCAAAGTGAACTTAGAAAACCTTTACAAAAGTTGGATTTTATATTTTGCCATAAGGTTTAGGGTCAAAAATAAGGAATTGAGGGATCAAGAGTTACAATTTGGAAGCTTACATCCCCATTGGAATGGACTCTTAATAACATTTTCAATAACTTACTTGCTTCAAGAATAGATAAACTAGAATGTATCATGGATATAAGTGTTCAGAGTGTATGAAAAAATAAAATAATACATCCTCATTGGGTCTTCAGTTCTTCCGGTGTTAGCTAAGCTGCTAACAAGTGGCCCCCTCCTATCATGGGTCGTTCGTGACACAGCTTTAGGGAATGGGATAGTGATAGGGTTTCCTAGCTTTTTGTCACTTCTTTAGAGCCTCTAGGGATTCATAGTAAGTGTTGTGCAGCTTCTTGCTGGCTTCTGTAAAAAACTGCATATTTATAGGGTGGTTGAACTCCATAGTGATGTTTGCTAAAACTAGAAGATAGAAAGGTGAAGAATCGAGTGTAGAAAGCCTCTTCAAAGGTTTCTGTATAGTATGAGGGCAAAAACATGACTCTGGCAAAAATTTCATAAAGTACTTCGTCACTTGGTTGATCAAAGAGATCGAGGCATAGCCCTTGATTCACTTCCAAAAAAGCCACCCAGGGTGTATCACTTTGTTCTGGCACAATGGAAGGTCTATATGCATGTGAGGATCATTTTGGTTGTCTTCATCATCATGATACATGTGAGATCAGGGTTACTCTTGAAGATCTTCATGGATTTTGTGAGTTTCTTTATCATGTAGTCTTTGTTTGCTTGACCTTTGGGTGGGGTGAGCCTTGGGTAATTCAGCTAGGTGGGATGTTTCTTCAATAGTTGTTGATGCCTTCCCCAACTTTTGACACTAGGCATCAGGCAAAAAATAGGATCCTTGTGGATCTTCGGTGGGGCTTGAGTGTACAAGATTGTGTACCTTGAATGCCTCTTTAACCAAGTATTTCTCCATATGGGATGTAGTTTTATGCATATGCATTCTAATCTTGGATTAGTCTTTCCTTCACCTTGAGAACTTTGTATCTGATTAGTGGATAGGTAGGGATTGTTGATGCCAAGTAGCAGTGATTTGCTATGAAGTGAGTTGGGCCACATTAGCAGAAGGTAATATTCAGCCTTCCCACTCCATTGCCTTATGTCGCTTCAAAGTGAAGTACCCGCTTTGGTTGTTACTATCGCTTGTTTATTTGGTGCTTCCACCATTGATGTGTATCTTATGTCTATAGGCATTCTAGCACCTGGCAGTGGAGGTTTTTGTCCTAAGACAAGTTGTGGTCTTGCAACTCCTACTAGACGTGGCACATTTCCTATAACATATCTAGGTGGAGTAGGTGCTACTGGAATAGGTTGTGCATACCTCTCCCTAGCATATTCCATGCCATAGTAACACTCTTCTCTCGTATAGTTTGTCCATTTTCTCTCAATTTTGCACCACTTAACCTCCCTCGAATCAGAATTTACAAGAGGAGCTAACCTCTCGACCATGGACGTGTCATCCTCTTGTTTCTTAGAATCATTTTCTTTATATTGTTCACAATTATCCACCAGATAAAGAGCTTCTTTGATCAATTTATTTAGCGTCAAGATCCTTATCATATGCAGATCCTTTTTAAGACCTGCATGTCTAATTCCTTGGATAAAGATCAACATTAATCGTGCTTGCGTAGGTAGTTCCTCTCTCGGATAGAATTTGATGTATCTCCTGAGCTGTAATGCTGCTTTGCGTACTAATTCATCCTCTTTTTGAATCTATGAATTTGCATGATTGTATTATGAGCTATGCCTTTTTGCAAGAATTCTTCAATAAATTCTTCAAACAGCTCTTCAAGAGTCTCAGAATCACATCTTTCCACCACTGAGTCAAACCATGTAGCCACGTCATCTTCTAGAGTCAGTCCAAATCCTGCAAACTATATTGCAAAATCCGAAACTTTCTCTATTCTATTTACTCATTTGAAAGCCGCTACGTGATCTCTTGGATCTTTATCTCCAGTGTATTTCTTGTTCACCCATTTTTGGATCTGGGATGGTCTAACTCGCCGATTGTCTATAAGTCTAGCCATAGACTCTCCCAATCCTTCTCTTGCTTCAGGTATCCTACTATGCCTAGGTTTTTCTTCAAAGTGATTGATCATTCTCTTGGAGATTAGTCTTTGAGAAGGCATGTTTGCCATCTCTGTGATCACTTCATCTCTCATTATCGCTCTCAAAGGGAATCCAGGTGGCTCCCTTTTTGGAATTCTCATAGAATTCTCATGTTTGGTGGAGATATCTGTGGTCCTTCATTGACCAAATATCCACATGTTTCTAATACAATCCATGGATTTGTGCTTTCTACAGCTCTGTATTCTTTTCCATACTTGTCAACAGCTATAGATTTCCATTGATAGTTGACTCCATATGTATAGACATATAAGAATGTGGGACGGGTGTATAACCTCACTCCTATCTTATTGCAGACACAGCGAGAACCACAAATATAATTGTCAATCCATGGGACGAAGCTGACTCAACTGGTGCATAGAGGCTACAAGAGGTTGTCAATCTCTTGGAAAACAACCAAAAACTTGCATCTAACTCAAGCTACACTCAAATGAATGAAATCACCAAAAGCTAATCACTCATCAACAAACAAATCACATCCATTAGAGCATCAATGACATCCAAAAGTAACAAAACTTATAGGGCATGTTTATAAGACCTAAGCTCACATGCTTTGGTCTCAAATTTCACTTTAGGTCAAGTGCAAAAATCCCGATTATTAACAACAGTGAGTTTTTGACCTAGTCATTTTTGACCCAGAACACATCTAAATGCTTAGCAATGATGCCCCAATTCCTCGCCTATACTTACTATTTTCTTTTAAAACTTAATTTCCTACTTATGATGAGATTAGGCTGCAGGTTGGCGATGCCAAAAGTTACAAGATACCATGAAATGATTAGGTCAATGCGTAGATATCTTACCTGCAATTGCTACGCAAGAGACATGACTACAATGTGACAACCGGGGAGGAAGTAGGAAGCGCGAGAAGTAGAGAAGTGAGCGTTGTTAGCTCACATTGTGTTTCTATTATCCAAAACTTATAAAAAACTTACAAAAATTGGCCAAGGTTTTTGGTAGTCAAAACTATTAATCAGGGATCTCTAACTAAAGACAGGTTGATACAATCTGGAAGCTTGTAGCCCCAGCTCATCAATTACAATCTTTATCTCGAAAGTAGGAGTTACAACATTCCCAATTCATCAGAATTATAAATGTTTTTACAATGAAAGCTCCGAAAAATGGTATCCGAGTTAGCTTGCTCCTAATATCCCCCCCTCCTCGCCTGTGTCCTCCCTTGACACAGCTCTATGGGCTGAAGTAATCTTCGGGTTGACGGTTGGCAAGGAGGTCTTTAAGCACGTGTAAGGCTTTCTCATATCTGAATCTTCTTTCTTTGTCAGGAACCTGCAAGAACTACATGGTGATTCTGTTTTTAAGCTCAATGGCTGAATAGCCAACAAATTTGGAGGTTAGGTTGCTTATCATTGGTCCAAATATCCTCGTTCACCAAGTGAAGAACCCTGTATAGAACGCTTCCTCAAATTCCAACATATTACTTGAGGGCAAAAACATGCGTCTGGCATAGAAGCCGTAAAGAAATTCTTCAGAAGGCTGGCCGTTTAGGTCGTAGCAGAGGCCCTTATTGCCTTTGAAGAACAACATCCATGGTGCCCGTGCTTGCTCTGGCTCCTGAAAGGCTTCAATACATGTGAGAGCATTGGACAGATCTTGTATAGCATAGCACATGAAAGGTCAAGAAGTCTTTTGAAGAATTTCATGGCGTCTGTTAGGGTGTTCACCATGTATTCCTCTGTTGGTGTTCCCTGCTCTCGAGCTGGAAATCTTGGATAGTTCAGCCATGTAGGCCACTTCTTAGTCAGTGCTTCATGTGCTTGCCATGTCCTTACCCGTGGTACAGGACAAAACCTTGGGTCTTTGTAAAGGGCTCCAGGTGCTCTTGTGAACATCATCAAATATCTGGTATTCTTGTTCAACCAACTCTTTCTCCACTTGGGGTGGACATCCTCTACGCCTTCTGCCTGCATATATTTATACAGTCTTTCGTTTATCTGCAACAGCTCTACCTTGATCAAAGGATATGGCAATGATTGTTGATGCCATTGTGCATTGATCTGGTTGGGAGTGAGTTGAGTGACATTAACTGAATGGAGAACTCTCAACTCCCAATCCATCGCTGCTTTCCACTGTTCATCTGTCTCCTGAGCAACCTGTTCTTTGAGTGCATCTTCCTTAGCTTTAGAGGGGATCACCATTATACAAGTGAAATCTTATGAGCGGTGCAAGCAAGTCAAAAGAGATATAATTCTTGTAAACCCAATGTGAGGAGTGTTTTAAAAACATCCAAAAAGATATTTCTTGTGGAAACTATACAATGGAGAAAAATGTAATAAGAGATCTACATTTAAAAGTTTAAAGATTGAATAAGAGCATGCTTTGACCAATTCTACTTGCTTTGTATTCCTCTTGTTTCTAATGACAATAGTATTCATCTTGCAACATGCTGCTCTATTTGATTATGCAAACTTTGTATCTTCAAATATTTGCTTATCATTTGAGAGTATGATGCTTAATGCATGCATAGTTTGAAAGGAGCTGGAGCACACATTATAATATGTATTTTCCCTCGGATTGATCTAACACTTAATATGTATGTTCAAATGAAAAAAAGTGTCTAAGTTTTAAACTCAAGGGATTTCTCCCTCTCTCTCTTTTTCAACATGTCTTGAGTTCAAGACGAATCGACAAATTTTCCTAATAGGTTGAATTTATCCCGTTCCTCTCTCTCTCTCTCTCTCTCTCTCTCTCTCTCTCTCTCTCTCTTTCAAAACACACACACATACACAATTGTACTTGCCCCTCCTAGTGAATTTTGCCAAGTGTTGAGGTCAGGGCACATGGCTCCATAAGAAAAAAGAAACCATTACATAGTAGGAAAAAGGCGTTCTTTAAGTGGGTTTTGTTAGCGACACCCTTCAGGAACAACATTTAGATTCAAATGAGGTCTAAACCTTCGGGTCTTGCAGTTGGCATCGTCTTGCGCTACGGCATTCGAAACAAGCATGCATATTAATGCATGCATGCAATTTATGTGTACAAAAGGCCAAATTGGTCTGCCTCGCCAGCAAGACGAGCCTTACTTTATAAGGGTGGATTCAGACTAGGTGGTGGAAGAGAAATGCAAAGGGGCATTGATGCTCCATGGCATAATCTGATTGGTTGGAGTTGAGGCACTCTTCCGCCGGGCCCTCTGTTTTTCTTCCGACCCCCCCCCCCCCCCCCCCCCCCCCCCCCCCCCTTGAAGAGTTGATGGCCTCTCTAAGCCCCCTGCACTTTTTCACTTTTCCTCCTCCACGCTGTACACACTAGGCGACGATAGATTTGCAAAGACTAGGTTCTTCCACCGGTTCAGTCTGAAGCCAGCCTAAGCTCCCGAGTCCCTTCCCACTACACATAGAGCAAAGAGCTCTCTCTCTCTCTCTCTCTCTCTCTCTCTCTCTCTCTCTCTCTCTCTCTCTCTCTCTCTCTCTCTCTCTCTCTCTCTCTCTCTCTCTCTCTCTCTCTTAAACACACAAGCGCACATAAAGATCACGTTCCCCCTCTCAAAGGAAAAATACCCACTTTGGATTGAGCTATTTTGGTGGGCATGTCGTATATTGCATCCCTCCTTGCTGGTGCAGTATCATCATCAGTAGCAGACAATAGCAGCAAAGTTGAGTGATCATTTGTGGCTAGCATATAGAGATAGAGGAAAACTCTCTCTCTCAGTCTCTCTCTCTCTCTCTCTCTCTCTCTCTCTCTCTCTCTCTCTCTCTCTCATGAGTACACACACGCACACATAAACAATCCATTTGCCTTTTTGATTTAGAGAGATAAGCTAGTAGATCTCTTGCATTTCACACGCAGATGTGGTGTAGCCTAGAGGATCTTAGAGTTGCCCAAGAGGGAGGGAGAAAAGAACAATTGCTGAGGTAGCCCATCACGCAGGTGCCATGGTGACCTTGATCCTCTCATGAAACCCCTCACAAGGAACTTTGGACGACTTACCATATGGATACTTTTGACACGTTAGGGCTTTTGCTAGATAGAAGTTGGAAAAACAACTCATGGAGCTAGCAAATGTGAGGTTTTGTAGTTTAATTTACTAGATGCAACTAGCAAAGTGAAGGTTCTTATGAATTTGTTATATAGTAGTATATTGTTTGCTAGATGGAAGTAGCAATATCATAGGAGCTATGCAATTGCTAGATAGTAGCAGTTGCTACTTGGAAGTAGCAATTTGAAATTCCAATATAGTTACTATATAGCAATTTTGGTTTTCCATATTCAATATACATTCGTAACAAAACCTAAGCATGTAGCAATATACCCCTTATGACTAGGACTAGGGCAATTAATATCTTTGATATCTTCAAAATTCTCTAAGTTCAAAAAATTGAAAGTATTTTTTCTTTAAAAACATAGAAAAGACTCTCAAGAGGAGCGTCGAATTTTAAACTCGTAGCTTTGTAGCATTACTGTGATAAAAGTCTAGTAAGAAAGAGGCTAGGCTTGGAGTTTAATACTTGCATCTTTCTAGCTCTTGTGCACAGACAAATTAATGTCAGTGAAATCCTTGGGGAGGTGTATGCTACAATGTGCAATCATAGATCTCTCTCTCTCTCTCTCTCTCTCTCTCTCTCTCTCTCTCTCTCTCTCTCCATGTTCCTCAAAAAACCATTATGATAGCTTATCTCGCAGTCTTAATTTGATACATGTAATCGTAGACATCTCTCTCTCTCTCTCTCTCTCTCTCTCTCTCTCTCTCTCTCTCTCTCCATGTTCCTCTAGTAAAAACCATTCTTTTATCTTATATTTCACTCTTAATTTGATATGCCCTCCCAAACCTTATTGTAGGCTCTTCATCCTCACGACGTCCCCTCCCCCCCCCCCCCCCCCCCCCCTCGAGAAAAAAAAAACACACACACATTGACATCAAATGCTCAAGGATGTAAATTTTGTGCATCTCCTCTCATTTATCTTCACTACAAATTGTTGTAACATGAATCTGGCTCTCGCTCCTCCATTCTTGTCTTTTAGAGGTTTTAGTTTCCTATCAAGTGCTTAGTAGTGTGTGGCCTTTGTAGTGAGTGTGGTTTTTTATTATTCACTTGTAGGCAATGTGAGTCCATAGTTGGAATGACAAAAGAGATTTCCCTTCTAGGATCCTTGGAATATCGCCCTCTACCTATACCCAAGAGAGCTCTGCACCAGCCGGATCATTCGTATGCACTCCGACTATGGGACCAACCCCTTGTGTGGGGAGGGTGCCCAAGTTGGGGCTCCCATTGGTGTGTAAACAAAAAAAAAAAAGACCTCCTGCTGCCGCGATGGCGGAAAACGTAGGGTTGTCACCGAAAATCACTTGCGCTACTCCAACCACGCCCCTATAGGGCTCCGGACTGTGACGAAAATTGTCCATCTTGCCGGGGTGCACCCTTTTGGTGGTGCTTTGGCGTGATTCCATGCAGGTCGATCTTCCTCTCCCCCTCCCGCAAGCGGCCCTTCCCGCCATGTGCTTCTCGGCTTTTGTTCTACACAGAGCCGATTCCTGCGGCCACGGTGGTGTCGAAAACTTCGATCACGAGAGAGAGAGAGCGAGAGAGAGAGAGAGAGAGAGAGAGAGAGAGAGAGAGAGAGAGAGAGAGAGAGAGAGAGAGAGAGAGAAAGAACATGAATCCGTGCAAGGCTTCCTCCTCCTCCATAGCTCCTCCCTCCCCCTGAGCTCTAATACCAATATAAGACCTAGGGTAGCTGAACATAGGATCCTCCTCCCTACCGCCCCTTATAAAGGCCTAGATCCTAGCTCTTTCTCTAAGCGGATCCCCAGTCCGCACTGGTCCAGTCCAAGTCCTTGGCCTAGGTCCCTAACCCCCTAGGTTGGGCCTTGCCCCAGAGGACCCTTGTCCTCATAGGGTTATGTTTCCTTCTTCCCCTTTGTAGTATTCTCCAACTTTGTTCATTGAAACAAATCTAATCTCTTTGTTATCCAGTTCGCGTTTCAATTTTCCAAAATTCTTTGAGATTAGCCCTGTTATCCTCACCTTCTCTTGAGTTTTCTGTAGATCATTCCATAAATATGGTGTGATTTTTAACAATTCACCTAAAGTAAGAGTGCGTCGAATGTGTCTACACATGATTGAATGAATGTTGTCTACCTCTAGGGTCCGTTCCGCTCTTTTTAGCTGAGTGGTTTTACACACTATGGATTCATCTTTGTTATCTTCCAAGTAAGAGGTTAATGTTTTCAAAGCCAATCGTTTAGACATTCCCGAAGTTTCAGAGCCGCAATCCCCTTACAAGGATTGTACATCCATGTCCATATCAAGAGGTAGATTATATAACCAAACTTCCTCTATAGAGGCTGACCTTAAAGTTAGGCTCCCATCATTAATCTCTCTAACTCTTTCCCATAAGTGTCTTGGATAGTCTTCTTCTATGAATGGAATTTTTTCTAAGGCATCTTCGCTATCAGGCACTATAAGTTCTGGTTCATCGATTTCAAGGTGGGGTTCTACCACTACTTTGGATTTTTCTTAACTAGATCCTACCACAAGCTCCTCAGGTTTTTCTATACTCTCTGTTGAGAGAGAAGGAGAGAGCACACAAGTAGAACCCCAAAGTGTGTAGAATACATACATGAGATGATGTATATATAGAGGGGACTTGGGTGCCATATATAGAGAAGCCATATATTGAGTAGCTTCACATATAAGCTCAACACCCCCGCTCAAATAAGGGTCCCTAACTGTGGATGAAAAAAAACCCTTGGGGGATCAAGGGAAAAACCCACAGCTCTATATACACCCACCGTTATATTATAAAAATCATTGAATATACAAATGTTTACGAGGAGCTACATCACTCCTTTTACAATGAATGTTTTATGAGGAGTTACATTACTCCTATCCTATCAATACAATAATGAATACAAAGGTTCAATAAAGAGGTGTAAAAGCTATCGATTAGCTTGTAATCAAAAGTGTCTCCGTGAATCTGCTGTGTAGCTTGTCATCAATATCGCATCACCAAACATGTCTTCATGTTGTCATCAATATGGCATCACCAAACATATCTTCATAAATCTTTTATTGTCACCAAGTTTGTCTTCATAAAATCAATTCTTTGATCAATCCTACATAGATCATAGACTCCAAAAAAAAAAAACATGTCATGAAAATTATTAGCATCGTTAATGAAATAATTACGTTCACAATGCCATAAGAGATGGTTCGCGATGCCACTCTTTTGAGGACATATATACGCACGACAACATATGGTACAGAAAGTATAAACGTAAAAGTACAAAATGTGTGATTACGTGATACAAATGATATGTGTATATACTACATAAAACAACATTTATCAATGTAGTGATCAATGAATACCATCAAAGTATTAACAAAATATCATCATTAAATCAATAAAAATGAATAAATGATCATGGTATCAACGAAAAGCATCATGATATCACCGAGAACAATCATTGTATCAACGAAACAACATCATGGCATCACCGAGAATAACCATGGTATCAACGAAACATCATCATGGCATCACCGAGAATAACCATGGTATCACCGAGAATAACCATGGTATCAACAAAACATCATCATGGTATCAACAAAAATCACCATGGAATCAACAAAATATCATCATGGAATCACCGAGAATAACCATGGTATCAACGAAATATCATCATGGCACCACCGAGAATAACCATGGTATCAATGACATATCATCATGGTATCAACGAAAATCACCATGACCAAAGTATTAACAAAACATCATCATGGTACCATCAAAATCACTATGGTATCAATGAGAAATTATCAATAAAACGACGTAAACTATATCTCTAAAAGAATAATTATACGAGAATCAATGAACGAGTATATCATATAACAAAAGATCATGTACCAACAGTAGCTCGATAGAATTTGGACGATCATCAACGGCTCGACTGAATCGGAATGATGTGTAACTGGCTTCTGCAGCAAAGTTACGTCAGTAACAAATATATGATTGATGAAGAAAAATATAATTAAGAAGTTTTCAATTATGAGAAAAATCAAAAGCAAAAAGTAAAATTTTGATTTTCAAACATATTCGCAGTCCGAGACGATAACCCAAAATCGGTGCAGAATTTAGAGAAACTTTCTTCTACAAAGTTATAGACCACATCGATTCCAATCCCCATTGCGGGTAGTTTCTTCTGCAAAGTTGTAGAACACATCGATTCCGGTCTCTCACACGAGTAGTTTCTGCAAAATCGTTTTCAATAAGCAGAAAAATAAAAAACAAAAAACGGAAATTGCTTTTTAGGTATGTACGCAGTCCGCGAACGATAACTCAAAATCGGTGCAGAATTTGGAAACACTTTCTTCTGCAAAGTTGTAGACTACATTGATTTCGGTCTCTCACGCGAGTAGTTTCTGCAAAATCGTTTTCAATAAGCAGAAAAATCAAAAACAAAAAGCAAAAATTGCTTTTCAGGTATGTACGCAGTCCGCGAACGATAACTCAAAATCGGTGCAGAATTTGAAAACACTTCCTTCTGCAAAGTTGTAGACCACATCGATTCCAGTCTCCTCGCGGGTAGTTTCTGCAAAATCGTTTTCAATTAGCAAAAAAATCAAAAACAAAAAGCAGAAGTTGCTTTTCCGGTATGTACGCAGTCCGCGAACAATAACTCAAAATCGGTGCAGAATTTGAAAACACTTCCTTCTGCAAAGTTGTAGACCACATCAATTCCCATCTCCTTAGCGGGTAGTTTCCGCAAAATCGTTTTTAATTAGCAGAAAAATCAAAAACAAAAAGTGGAAATTGCTTTTCAGGTATGTACGCAGTCCGCGAACGATAACTCAAAATCGGTGCAGAATTTGAAAAAACTTCCTTCTGCAAAGTTGTAGACCACATCGATTCCGGTCTCTTTCGTGAGTAGTTTCTGCAAGGTCGTTTCCAATTAGCAGAAAAATCAAAAACAAAACGCGGAAGCTATTTTTCAGGTATGTACGCAGTCCGTGAACGATAACTCAAAATCGGTGCAGAATTTGAAGAAACTTCCTTCTGCAAAGTTGTAGACCACATTGATTCTGATCCCTTTGGCGGGTAGTTTCTGCAAAATCGATTTTGATCAGGAGAAAAATTGGAAACAAAAACGTACTGCTCTGATACCATGTTGAGAGAGAAGGAGAGAGCACACAAGGAGAACCCCAAAGTGTGTAGAATACACACATGAGATGATGTATATATAGAGGGGATCTGGGTGCCATATATAGAGAATCCATATATTGAGTAGCTTCACATATAAGCTCAACACTCTCGAGCTTGGGTTTTTGTATTTCCAGCATCTCTTAAGTAATTCTTAGCAATTTTTCATAAGCTTCAAGCTTAACTGCTTCCATGTCTAGAGAAGGATAGTTTTTCCATTTGTTTTTCATGTTTTGGTTTGCTTCAAGCCCCACTTGGTAAGCTTCCAAGGTTGCATTAATAGGCTCAAAAATTTTGTCTCCCAAAATTGATCCTCCAAATTTCACAGTGGTTTCCTTGATTTTGCTTCCAGTTACTTTCACTTTTTCCTCGAATAGCTTCTTTGCTTTCTCCTCAATTTCAGCCCTTTGTTTCTATTTTCTCATCTCATACCTTTTGCTTCTACTTCTTTTGGTCTTTTGAGAGAAACTTTTAGTATTCTCAAAATCATCAGAGGAGTGATGTTTCTTTTTCTTAGACTGGGCTCTGGTGATTACCTTGGTTGGAACAATCAATTCACTCTCGGATGAGCTATTGTATCACTTGGACTACGTTCACTATTGTTTTATCCTTGTTTAAAGGATTTTTTGGACAATCTTCATGGAAGTGTCCTCCCTTTCTGCAACACTATATGCAATAAGCTTCAACTGGCTTAAGGTTCTTGCTAGGCTTTGGGCATTCATTTTTCCAATGATCATCTGTACCACATTTGTGATAGTTTCCAGTTCTTGGCTTAATCATGGGTCTGACCATCAGAGATCTAACACCTTGATTAGCTACATAGTACATTGGTGCAAGCTTTGGTGTAGTATAAGTCACAGGTTCCTCGATTGGTGGTGGATGTGAATTATACCAATCTCTTTCTACCATTATTGTAGATGGACTAGGCCTAGTATAGGGTATAACAGGCACTAGTGCTTGAACATCTATGACTCCCTCTGAATGCATGTACTTTTCATGCACTACATTATGTCCAGGATATGGAGGTTGTTGACCCAACACTGGTTGAGGTCTTTCCATACCCATCGGTGGTCTTTGAGTTGGGGCCATATTAGGCTGATATCTGTACATGGGTTGTCCTTGTGGCCTCATAGGCACGTATTAAACATTTCCATCATACTTTGGTCGATAATAGCACTCATTGATCTCATGGTTGTTCCATTTACCCTCGATTGCACACCATTTTTGCAGCCTAATTGGTTGTCCCTGTTGAGGTATCCCTTGTCCTAGTCCCCTTATAGGTGCTTTTTGCATGTCATTTATCATTTCATTCATCCTTTTGAGCATGTCTTCTATGGCTAGAAGCGGTGCTGCAGCAGCCGTTCCCACTTGTGTTGGTTTGGTGGATGCTGTTTTTTTGGTTTGGTTATACTTAGGGACATCTTCTTCATTGAAAATATCACAATTGTCTCCTAAACAGCATGTGACATGTAACATCTACTGGCCTAATAACTTGTGTGTAGCGGAAATGAGCATGAACATAGTGGGCATTTCATTAGAATAGATTCCTAATGAGAATTACAAGAGTGCTTGGGTGGAGAGAGCAACAAAAAGCATAACACTTAGTTAGATAGCATCGACAATACTTTCAAAAGAGAGAGAAATTAAGCTAATGACAACAGTTGAGGACCGGATTTGCATGGAGCCGGTCCCCCCTCCAAAAGGCTTTGTATCATGGTTTCTCCCATCAAGAGAGACATTGTACAATACAATTCTTTGTGTTCCTTCAAGACTAGCTAGTGCAATGAAGATGAAAGATTCATGCACTAAGAAAAACACTTAGCAAACACAACTTGAATTATCCCCGTTCCCAGACCCAAGACCTCACACACCTTCGAAGATGGTGAGAGCTAGCAAGGTATGAGAGTAGATTGAGAGGAAGAAGGAGTATCTTACGAGAAAGATGTACATCTCCTCACATAATCACTCATATTAGCATAGCTTAGCTTAGTAATTAGCTTGGTAGAGGATATGAGCATGCATTGAAGATTGGCTCTTGGTTGGATTTGCATCCACATGCCAAGAGTGTGTTGATGTAGGCTTCTATCTCACAAGCTTGGAGTAGGTGATGAGCTCTCCATTAAAGCTTGGGAAGAGATAGTCTTCTCTTTCTTCACACATGAGATTGTGTGAGTGTGTGTGTGATAATGCCTTGCAAAAATCAGCCCCCTCCCTCTCTTGGGCGAGCCCTCTTGCTATTTGCTCTTGCAGAGCCCTCATTGGCTCTCCCCAAGTCAAGCCATGACTATTAAGCAGCATAAGTGATAGCCTTCTAACATATGTCCCCCTTTCCCCTTTTGTGAGAGCTTTAGATAATTAAATAATTAAACTAAACTCTCATTGGACCCCTTTGCCTCCTGGCCAATAGGAATCAGGCAAGCCATTGGGCTCCTGAATGCTCATTGGACCCCTTGTGAGACTGCCCAATAGTCTTCTAGGAGACTCAATTCTCATTGGTTTCTTTTATTAAATGTTTTTAAATTAATTAAACTAGATTTACTCTAGATTAATTCTCATTGGTCAACTTCAAGGGTCATCCAATAGAAACTGGGCACACCTTGTGGGCATCTGGCCTAGGGAGCTGACATGTGTCCCTCATTCCCTTTGTGTAAAGGGAGCCTGTGTGTGTGTGTGTGTGTGTGTGGCTTTATCTCTCATCCCCTAGAAGAACGGCTTGCCCCCTCCCATGTAGGGATATGTGTTGACTTTGGAGAGCACACAAAGCATCCAATTCCCCCTAAGCTTTAACCCTTTGGACACAACCTTTGATTTTTGGAACCTTAGCATTTTGGAAGTCTTAATGGGTTGAACCTTAGGGTCTTTTTAGCCCATTTTTGCACATGGCTCTTTCGTAGATGCCCCCCCCCCTTTGGATCCCTATTTTCCCTCCTTTGGATCCCTACTGTGGCCGGTCTGCTAGCTTAACCAATATTCTAGCCTTTTCACCCTTGGCACTTCCCCACATTAAATGATCAATTTAATATGAGAAAATCATTTATGAGAATTAGATATTGATTATTATGACATGACACACTCTCTTTCAGGGTCATATGCTTCAATATAGCATGAAGTTCTTTGTTTAGCAATCCCTCTAGAAACAATAATACTAGTCTTTCTTCTGCATGTATCTCTAGCTCTAGGCATCTTGCAATGTATTGCTTGATTCTAGTTGCACAATGACTCACCTTGTTTCTGTTTGAAGCTATATATTTGAGTTATCGTATTGTCTTTGACCCCTATTTTGAAACATGCAACTACAAATCCTTGAGCTAATGTATTTAAGTCCATGATTGACCTTGGTGGAATGTTTTGGAACCATGTTAGTGCTTTTCCTTCTAATGTCATTCCAAATCCCTCGAATTGAGTATGGAAATCGAATATACGATCTGCTCTTAGCACTTGCTTAAAGCTTGCTAAGTGGTCATATGGATCCCCTGATCCATTGTATTTTTTGACCCATTTCTGAAAATCAGCTGGTCTGACACGTTTATTTGGTTCCACTCCCGGTCTCCTGGTAGTTGGTCATGTTCCGAGTCCTTCAAAATAGTCTGTAGGAAATAGTGACTCATGTATCTCTGGACTGGCTTTAGTGTCACCTGAGTTTTTTTGTGATGAGGAGGATTACTCTCAAAAGATCTCTCGCAGAGTTCTTCTTTGGGAATAGTTTCTGGTCCTTGGCCCAATATCCAATCCCTTATAGAGTACCCTTGAAATTTGGTTTGTTCCACCTCCTCAAGAGTCATCATATCAAAGTTATTCTTATAAAAATTCCTAAACAGATAGGCTAGTAGATCTGTTGAACCCTTATCTTTGATTTTGGAGATATAAATGATCTTCATGGGTGTTAACTGTCCTGATTTGGCATGAGACATCCATAGAAATTCTTTGATGTTTCTATCCTCCCAACAATAGACTCCGATCCTAGTATTATCCGTACTAAGTTGTTTCAAAGGCGTCAAATCAACTTGATCGTATCCCTCAAATTCTAAAGTCGGTGGTTCTTCTTTTGCTAACATATATGGAATTATGGTATTTACTTCTAAACCCCATTTGTCTATCACCTCAGGGTTTTCGACTTGTAAATAATGAGTTCCCTTTCTATCCATATACATTTTTCCTTGTTTGATTGCCCTGGCTTTCTCTTCAAACTCTATGCCACAGTCATCAATGTGTATAGCATACTCTTCATTAGGATGTAGGTAAATCTGAGCTCCATGGCAATTACTTCTATAAAAAGAGAGTATGTGCTTATATCACACGGTCATTCCGGTTTTTGAATGAGTTGAATATGAAGACATTTCAGATGTTGATTCTGAAAAAGTATATGAGACTTCTTTCAAGATAGTGTGCAAGTGCTTGCCTTGATTCACACTCTCTTTGGTGGATACTCTACTAGTAGTCTCTCCAAATATTCCTTGATTTGCTAGTATACGACCAAATCTAAGGTTCATATAGACTTGTGAAGCCCTGGATAGAGTACTTACCGTCGGATTGACTTGTTTGCAACTTCTGTCAAGCTTTGATTTCCTTGTCTGCAACCTGATTTCTGTATCAATTTTGATCAAGTTAGTTATTCTTTCACCAAGACTGTACAATTTTTGCTAGCTATTGTGACTGGTCTATGTATATCACTTCAAATTGTTCTAAGTGAGTCAACAATTGAGACTTTCAGATTTTACATTTGCAAAAAGCCAAAGGACTAATCTACAACCTGGAAACTGAGAGAACATGTACTAATTTGGATCCAATTGAACCCAAAATTTCCTGGTGGCCTTGTATTATGTTGGTCTAACACTGTACAAGTTCAAAAGTCAAAAAGTCTCTCTATGTATCAGCAGTAGTAAATAATCATGATTATTTACCTTTCTTAAATTTTTGCACTTTTTGGCTTGATTTGCCAAGTATGCAACTTGCTAAGGTCTCTGGACAAGTTTCACTAAGTTAAAACAAACTTTGTCCAAGTTATTGATTATTTTGTGTCCGGAGACTCAGTTTTCAAGAATCTGTCTTAAGTCTCACTTTTGTGATCCAAATTTCACCAAAATTGATTTGTATGGTCTACTTGATATGCTTGAACTTTTGGTATACTCAATTGTGCAAGAATACCAATTTTTGTAGCAGATGTAAATACTCGCAATTATTTACTCTTGCTATTTTTTTGCAAGTTTTTGACACAATCTTGACACAGATCTGTTAAGAAGCTTAACTTAAGCTCCCTAAAAAAATTTCATCAAGTTTGGATACTTTTTTTTCAAATGGTCATCAATTTTGTATCTGTAGACTCACTTTGCAAATTTGGCCACAATTTTCAAGCCAATGATCCAAATCTTACCAAATTTGATTTTTGGGCTCATTATAACATGCTAAAACTAATGACATGCTGACTTGGTTAAAAAAGTTGACAAATGGGACAAAAGTAAATAATCGCGATTATTTACATCTGGCAAATTTTTGCATCTTTTTGGCCAAATGAGCATGTACACTTGTTTATCACATCAATATAAGCCTGTAAGTCAAGTTTCACTTGGTTTGAAAAAAGTTTCCCAATTTACACTCAAGTTCTTGAAAGTCAGTACAAAATTTAGTTTTTACCCAATTTTTGGTCGGTTTAGTGATCCAAATTCTATAGGCCTTTACAAAAGATATTTGTACACATGCATAGAGTCTCTGGTATCAAACTTGGTCAGTTTAGAGCTGTAAGTAAATAATCGTGATTATTTACTTTATGCCTAAAATAAACACTTTTTTGAACTTTTTCCTTGGACCGTCTTTATATGAACTATTTTAAGCCTGTGAGTCAAGTCAAAACTTAATTTGGCCTAAAATATCAAGAAAAAGTTAATAATTTGAGTTTTTGCAAACTCTTCAAATTTTTACCTCAATGCGTCCATGAGCTTACCCACTGGTTTATACAAATTTTAAAGCATACTCTCCAATCGGATTCAGTGGTTGACAGCCTTCTGGTGCTATTTCTAGCCGTAACCTAAAATTTATCAACTTCACATAACAACTCACAATTGATTCTTTTGGAGAGAGTAATGTTCTGAATTCCACCATGGATTCTACTTACCCTACTCCTAGGTTCTACTGCAATGGGGTTGCGGAAAGTGTCTACAAACACTCGTTTTCTTGTTTTTTATGGTTTTCTGAGCCTTGATCTCAAGACTTGGTCTCGTCTATCAATCATTCTCTAAATCCTAATCTAATTCTACAATCCTACAATCCTAGAAGGTACTTAGCAAGTACAACCTACTTCCAAGATACCTCTACATAGCAAAAGACGACAATCTTAAGCTATGGAGTTTAAAAAGAAAAATTTGGCTCTAGGTGATCCTAGAGGAGGTTAAAGGATAAATTCACAAGACGCTCGTGTTTTTTCCTAGTTTAGGTCTCTTAGATCCCTGAAAGTGGCACCAAATGTGGGACGGGTGTCTAGCCTCACTCCTATCTTATTGCAGACATAGCGAGAATCACAAATATAATTGTCAATCCATGGGATGAAACTGACTCGACTAGTGCATAGAGGCTACAAGAGGTTGTCAATCTCTTGGAAAACAACAAGCAACTCACATCTAACTTATGCTATACTCAAATGATTGAAGTCGCCAAAAGCTAATCGCTCATCCGTAACAAATCACATCCATTATAGCATCAAATAACATCCAAACGTAGAAAAACTTTTAGGGCATGCTTGTGAGACCTAAGCACACATGCTTATTGTCTCAAATCTCACTTTAGGTCAAGTTCAAAAATCATGATTATTAACAACAGAGTGAGTTTTTGACCTAGTCGCTTTCGACCCAAAATGCATCTAAATGATTAGCAATGATGCCCCAATACCCGGCCTATACTTATTTTTTTACTTTAAATCTTAAATTCCTACTTATGATGAGATTAGTCCGCGGGTCAGAAACACCAAAAGCTACGAAATACCATGAAATGCTCAGATCAATGTGTAGAGCTTTTACCTGCCGTTGCAACGCAATAGACGTAACTACAATGTGACAACCGGGGAGGAAGTAGGAAGTACGAGAAGGAGAGAAGTGAGCGGCGTTAGCTGGCGCTATGTTTCTATTATCCAAAACTTATGAAAAACTTACAAAAATTGGCTTTCAAACCTTAGCCAAGATTTTTGGTGGTCAGAACTAATAATCTGGGAGCTCTAACTAAAGACAGGTTGATACAATCTAGAAGCTTGTAGCCCCGGCTCATCAATTAAAATCTTTCTCCAGAAAGTAGGAGCTATAATATTCCCAATTCAGCAAAATAATAAATGTTTTTACAATCAAAGCTCCGGAAAATGGTATCCAAGTTAGCTTGCTGCTAACAAAGAACTTGTAATCTGTCAGCTCTCCTGGGTATAGCTCTAAGCACCTATAAAGATTGACCACAATGCCGCCAATGTATCTATACAATCCTTCACTCTCATGACCTGTTATACAAACTTTCTCAACAAGCTTGGTCTTTATCAATTGCAAGTTTGGAAGATCCATTATGGGTGGATGCTCCACTAGTGCTGGGATCTCGAAGCTTATGTAAGCTGAGTTTGACTCTTAAGAGGACATGATCTCTAGGCCTAACAACTCTAGCTTGGTGTAAGAAGGCTTGGACCGATGTGTTCAAGTGCTTTGGTTAGGAAAAAGTCAAAATTATGTCCAAAACCGTGAATACTTTCTCACAATTCTCTCAAATTGTCAGTTTTAGACACCCCTAACTTCGGATAAAATTGGAGGCCTTAAACGACGTTTTTTCGGGCGTTGTTCAAGGTTTACATAGAAAGTCACAGAGCTATTCTAGAGCTTTGTTTTGATAAAAAGAAATCTTTTGAATCCGATACCGGAAGCTCAAGTTGTTATGGCCAAAACAATTTTTTTCTAACTCAACCTATGCCTATGCATGGAGACTTTATACGCGTATAATGTCTCCTGATTCATATTTTCTCCAAACTTAAACTGTAGACTCCCCTTAATGTGTTCTACCCATTGCAAGTCTCAATTGTGATGTCTAACTGGTTAGATTGAAGGGAATTTCACTCTAAAGGTTCCTCACTAGACAACTCACAACAAGTTTCAAAACTGAATTTTGACACTTTTTGAGCAAGTTATGATCACTTTAAGCAATCACTTTGAGTAGATCCTTTTGTGGTCTTTGAAAACTCAAAATTGCTTCAAATTGGATGAAATTTGGCCCATATGCTTCCTAAATGTTGTAGATGACAACGGTGCACTTAGTTCCAAATTATGACCTTCGATTTGGCCTCTAAGACATTAAATGTGTATGATGTTTAGGTGGTCAAAATTCAGTTCTATTTCTACCAGAGGTGCCCGTTGGTGTGTACAACAAGAATATGTGCTCACAACAAATTTTGGATGTCAAAATTGGACAAAATTATCACTTTTCGACAAGGAAATCCCTAAAAGAATAAAGTCCCCTTAACTCTCAATCTATAAGCCCAAATGATATGAAGTTTGGTGTATGTGCTCAACACAACATACAGAAGATGGGTATAATGTCAAAAGTTCAAATTTGTTGCCAAAATCACCCCTCATACATCATACGTGTATGATGTCTTCTGATGAATGTCTGGACAAAATTCATTCACAGGCATTTCCAAGTCTCCAGCACTAGCTTTCAAGCACATCTACCAATTTTCATACAAAAATGTGCTCAAAATCACTTCTTTTTTTTTTTTTTTGTTTCAGACACTTTGTCTTTTGTCTTTTTGGGTGTCATGGGTGGGTCAAAACACTAGTCTCAAGGTGTACGTAGGGTAAAACCTTCCTTCTAAACACTTTGGTGCTGTCAAAATTTTCAAATTTGGTCTCCAAATTCCCTTGAGACATCATACGCGTATGATGTCCAAGTTTACAAAATTGTTGTTTTTGTTCATAGAGAACCCTTGCACATGTCTCTTATATGCTCGGCATCAATCAGTCATGAAAAAATGTCAACAGAAACCCGTTTATTGCTTTTTTTCATAAAAAACAAACTTTTAAGAGATTCTAAATGCAAAAAAGCACTTTAGAAAATAAATCAATGATGAATAGCTCTAGATCAGAATCAGATCACTTACCTAAAGCTACTCCTACACATCATATGGGGTTTTTCATTTATGAGTAGAAAAACTCTTCGATGCCACACACAGACTAGCAAATTCTTTTATCACCTCACAAATCACTCAATCACCAATAACTACTCTAATCTACAACTAATAGTACAAATCCTAACTAAATCTACCTAGTCGTAGACCCTCGGCAAGACACGCGCTTCCTGGCTAACCACTTGATCTTAGAATAACCTATTGCGGATCCACTTCTAAAAAATGTTTTCTTTAGCCTAAACTAAAGCAAGCAGCCATCGCACAAGTGTTAGTAGGAATACCTACATAAGTCCTTGTATCCCCGGCAGTGATGCCAATGTTGCGGGAGAGAATCACACCACCCTTAAAGTGCATGCAGCACAACCTAGATCAACATAATGTCAATCGAGGACAGAGATGACATGATAGGTGCACGGAGGCAATCTCTTTAGCTCGTTAGCACGCTAAGACCATCCCACACATACAACACTCTATAGGGCGAACTAAACCACAATCTAGAATCTGACTACTCTCAACTACACCATCCAACCCGCATACACACAAACGGAAGGAAACTCACCAAACCATACCAGAATCATATGAGACTTAAGGAACACCATCCCCTCACTAGGATACACTTGTCCCAAAGCCTCTACTTCAAAACGCACGCTCTAGATCTATCTGCAAAAAACGCGTATGAAGATAGAGTAATATTTTGGAAGTGTCCAAAACTAAAATCCATGAGTACCTATGTGTAGCTTATGTCGCCACGATTCTAATGACTACATGCAAGAAGAAAACAGACATTGTTTGATATACTTACAACCGCAAATATCTTGTAGATGCACGAGTGTGTTTGCTCCATTCCACAAGGAATGCTTGGCATTGTCACATAGGTCTTACCGAGCCTAGCACAATGGTGTTGTTGGTTCTCCAATGCGATGAGGGTAGTGCCAGGATGAAGCTCACACTCTCTCTCTCTTCCTCTCTCACACACAGGCATCGGCAGCTTAAAACTTAGATTATGATAAGAGTTCTCTTTACAAAATGACCTAGGTACCTTATATACTAAGGCTACCATAGGTTAAACCTAAAAATAGAGCTCAAGGGTAAAATGGCTTTGTGTGTACAATCTAGAAGTGCCATTGCACCCCAGCTTCTACAACTAGACTAGCTACTTACTACAAATGATGTTTTTAACCATAATCCGGAGCATTTCATAACTCTCAGAAAATAAGGCTTTATTGAGTTATGTCGTGTTGGTTACCCACGGGTCAACATCCTCTATTTAACAGGTGCAAACATCATGTGCATATGATGTCTATTCTTGGAAAACTAAAATGTGAGCATTGTGGAAGGAAGTTTAAGCCATGTAGTTGCCTTTGTCAAGTTTCATTGAGTTTGGAGCATTCTTTTTATGGATAAGACTATATTTTGCTTGAGGACTCCAACTTAGCTTGCTTTTACCAAATGGTGTCTTTATGTGGTCCAACTGGCATGAAACTTGATATGTGAGCTATGATCATGGTAAAGAGACTGGTGTGGAAAAATTACCCTCTGCATGTATAAAAAGGCCCATCAGACATCATATGTGTATGATGTTTGGGATGAATTTTTTTTGGTTTAGTTGCATGGGGAAGATCTGGTGCTAGTGTCCTAAGCACTTTTAGCTCTTGTTCAGCTTTGAAATTCATTAGTTTAGCTTTGAAACTTTTTGTTTGGTACTTTGGACTCTGAAGTCAATTTTCATCCTTGAAAATGACTTTCCGCAATGATTTCACTTCAAGAGCTTGATCACCTAATCTTGTAGATGTTGTGGGCCACCTTTCCATGTCGTCGCTGTAGCCTTCTGCCTTATGAATGACCTTTATGATGATTTGTCACTCTAAAAGCGTCTTTTAGTTGGGTGATGGTCCGATGGCAGCTATTCTTTATGTTAGATCACATGTTCTGATTGTCGAAGGTATGTTGATGTTGCTCATGAAGTTGGTATCAAACAAATGCTCCATCTCGCAGTGAGAGCCAAATGATGCTTTGCGTGTCCAAATCTTAGATTGATGTTTTGGCCCACTTTTGGTAGATTGATTATGGAGGAAGTTACATGGGCTTGTAGACAACCTCGAGAGGCATCTACCTAGGAAGTTTCGTGCCATTTTGGCGACTTGTTTAAGATTTACTCTTGCAGGGCCCGGGAAGTTAGGGTTTTGATTTTCACCCTAAGCTGGTATGGAATGGCATAGGCATGCTCATCTAGCCTAGGGTCAACCCCCTATCAAGTCTTATAGATATCATATTAATGGTTATCAAGTTACGGTCTCGTTTTGCTCTCTACTCGCCGTTGATGCTACAACGCTGCTTTTGTTAGATTTTCACATTGAAGTTAGCATTGACCATGAACAACACATGGTAATGAGCCTATCTTTCATATCTGGTGCCGATTGGTGTGTCGTGAGCATCCTACAAAGCCATAGAAGTTTCGTGTGTTCTAGGTCTCTCAAGCTCAGCTCTCTAAGTGTGAATAGTGAAAATGAGCTAGTAAGTGGGGTCAAAATATCTTATATTGGGGATCCCGAAACCACTTGCTGCACGAAATTTGACATGTGCTTCTATCTTGTCACAAAATGCACTCTATGCTCAAAAAATTTCTAATTTGGACTTTGTTTGTCCAACTTCTATTTTTTTTTTCATTTTTTCCAAAAACTGATCGGATTGGAGTTTCTGCAACGTTCTCATAATTGCACGGTGACCTTGCCATATGTTGCCCTTGACTTTTTTATCATTCTTGTATTTTTGTTTTGTTGTTAGGTCACCATCTCACCTGCTTTTTCTTTTTTTCTTTATTTTTTCTTCAAAAATTTGTAAAAACAAAAGCAAAATAGAAAATCAATTTCAAAAAATACCAATAAATCAAATTGATTTAAAAAACATGAAGAGATGCTATGTATATTTATTTTTTACCAGATTGCTCTGTTTTATCATATCTTAGCTCAAAAATTGCTATTTTTATATATACACACACACCTAGAGGCTCATTTTTGGCGTTTGTCCTCATATATCTGTAGAATCAAGTTAGATAAGGACATGAGTACTCTGATTCACCAAAAATTTCTACAATCAAACACAAAAACCCAAAACATAGAAAAAAATGCCTTTTTATGCACTCTTTTATGCTTGTTGTGGATTCGCATTGGCAATGTCTCCCTCTCTCCTTGTCCTCCTGGAAAATGGTGTATTGCCCTAGGGTATGTGTTGTGCATGGGTATCAACATTGTTCTAATGCAGGCCATGTAGTGTAGCCCTATGTGCATACTAGTGAATGCATGGAAAAATTTAATGTTGTGCGAGAGGAGGGTATAAGCAATTTGCTTATTGGCTTTCAATGATGAGGTTTCTGTGAATTTGGATCCTTTACACCAAACTTTTCTAAGCATTTTCCGACTGTCGTCCACATGCTTGGTCATATTCAAAGAAGCTTAGCTAGTGTAATGGTGCAAGTCATATGTGTAGACAACAGTCTTCAATCCTTTAGAGTCCACTCCCTTTTTTGAGGAGAGTCTTTGTGATGGGACTGCCTTCACATCAGACTTTGCTTCATACTCTCCCATGTAAGAGGGTAAGGTTCTAAAAGATTGGGGTTGGCTATCCAAAGATCTTACAGATCCTCTATCCCCCCCAATATCAGCAAATATACATATTTACTTGAGATCCTACCTCAAATTCCTCAATAGGAGGAAGAAACACATCCCTCCCATTACTAGTTTGGTTAACTCTCTGACTTAGCTTATTTGCTTCGTTTGTTTCCCTGTATATCTCAGATATGATAGGATGGAAACCATCAAATGCCTGATCTGTGGTGCTCTTTGATTAACTTCACGGGTTCTAATTCAACCTTGGGACTCTCAATTATCTCTCCAGGCTCATGTCTTGGTGGGATCACTGGTGTTGGAGCTCTTCTTCATGCATTGTAAAATCTTTTCTTGCTTCTCTCTTATTCTTATGCCGTTCACTTTCTGGGATAGCATTTTTAGTGTGGAATTCATGGGGAGATAATGATGAATTCCTCAATATCCGATGTCAGCCCAGTCTCTGTAGCTTTGGTCCCAGGAGAATTCAGAGGCTCTTCAGAGTCAAGGGACTTCTTTTCTTGTAGCACTTCAAAGGGATTGTGGAGAGGGATGCCAAGAGTCCCTCATTTTAATGAAACAAGGGGTGGAGAGGTGCCTTTCCCTTTCGAGGAACCAGCGGCCTCCAATGTCATCTATTCTCTTACCACTACCTTCATCCTCTTCACTCTCTTCAACCCCGCTTGCAAAGCCATCGTAGTTGTTACTGTTAGAAGCTTAAGTGTAGATGAATGAAAGAAAAAATCACTTTCATTGTTTGGGCATTGAGGGATTTGTGGTGTGACATTTTGCTTCTCCACATTCTTCTCCCACATTTCCATGTCTTCTTTGTTGCATATCATAGCCTCCTTCTGCTCCCCTACTATTGTCACTTTATTATTCTTTATCTATTTCTTACTCGCATCCATAGTTGCGTCCCTAACAAGGACTTGATTGCCAACCCCAATGGTGAAATCTTGCGCTTTACGATTGGCACTTTCTTTATTCTTCATGGGACAATCCTTGACAAAATGACCAAATTTGCTACACCGAAGAATACCCCAAAGTAGGTCGTGAAATTGAGAGGAATTATTATGATCCTAGCTCCAACATTGACCACCATGCTCTTTGGTGGTGTCCTAGAAACACTCCAGCCTATACAAAGCCTATTGCAGGCCTTTCTAGGACCCCTCTTGTTAGGAACAAACAAAAAGGTTCCCAATTTCTTAGAAAGCATCCTGATGTTATCCCACAGCCAAGAAGATAAACCGACAAACCCAGACAAAATGAATCCCCTAGAGAGACTCTGCCGAGTCAAATACTTGCTGACATGGTACCACATAGATAGTTTTTCTGTTAAATATAAGGGGACCTTTATCAAAGATCTTTGAGACATCAGAATCCTCCTTGAATCTTATTGAGTAGAAGCCCTTGGCGAGGTAAGTAGTATTTTCTCAATTTCTCCCCGATGCCCAAGAATTTGTGGAACTTTAATCTATTGAATCAGCTGAATATTTTATTGGGGACTCTCCCACTGAAACAAAACACAAGCGTAAGCTTAGCATGCATGGAAAGTTTCTTTTTAATAAGTGTTGTGGTAGGATTGCAACACTGATAGCCTCCGCAACCTCCACCTGTTATGGAAGAGATTTCTTTAAAACACTATAGCCTCGATCCACCTGTTCTTCTTTGGACATCCCACTATTTTTGGCTTGTGGACTAGTCCTTTTATTATCGTTTGAGCCTTTCTCGAGCTATCTGTTGACCTCTTTTAGCTCCTATTTGAGACGATCTTTTTCATTCTTCAGCTTTTCATATCCTCCATCACTTGATCAACTATTATGACTTTAGCAGTGTCCTTAAAGTTAAGACCCTTCAATGTGCTTGCAAACGAGATCCCTAGCCTTAGAGTTATAGGACCGGCTCTCTCTTTGCTTCCATTTGTAAAAATCGTACCCTAAGGCACACCTCCCTTTAGGGTCTTCACCTCAAAATTAGTGCCCCTTAGCAATAGACGTTTGGGTGTTCACTTTTTCTTTGTCTTTGGCTTTATCAAAGTAGACCTCCTCTGTCAACAAAGGTCTACCATCACTCTGGGTCAGACTGCTTGTCAATGTTTCGTCTATCTATATGTCGTCATGTGCAGGCCCCGATTCTATGCAAGTGCGGGATGAGGTAGACCCATCACCTTCGAACATCAGAACATCTTCTTCTTCCATCGGTAATTTCCGTACCGCAAGCAGTTGAGAAAAACTTTATGATGGTCTCTTCCATGGGAATGCCCCCTATCTCCATGGATATCAATGTTGAAAGACAAGCACCATGGTATGGCCACCCTTTGAACAGTAAACCTAAAATTGCAATATGGGATCCAACACAATCCACGCTACACCCTCCCTTACCTCACCCAACCACTGCAAAAGTAGGCAAAAGCAGCAGCATAGAGCACCTTAAATGCGATTGACACAAGGTGCACACCCAACACACTCGGCATGGAATTCTGGTGTCTCATGGTGCACATGGTGCTATACTATAGTTTTGTCTCATTTCTCCTGTTAATATAACTTTCACCGCTTTGTTGGAAAAAAAACACACACTCGGCATCAAAATCTTAGTGGACCTAGCGCTTGCAATGGGAGCCTTGCTGTGTACCAACTACTTTGCTATGTCCAGCAAGCTTCAACCCATCATCATGAAGGCTCAAAAACCCTTCAACCCTTAATGATGCAGGAGCTCCGAAACCCCAAAACGATGCATTTCTAAGAGATAGAGTTGTTTTGAGAGAACCGTTTTGGGCCAAAAAATAACAAAACTTGAAGCTGCTACACCATGCCATTTTGCCTTATAAGTCTTCCATCTACCTCATGCCCGTATCACTTTTTGGTCCGTCAATGACACCACTTTGACATGCACTTATGTGGGTGCTCCACTCACGAGTCAC
The DNA here is from genome assembly GCF_014529385.1 of Adiantum capillus-veneris. Taxonomy (NCBI): domain Eukaryota; kingdom Viridiplantae; phylum Streptophyta; class Polypodiopsida; order Polypodiales; family Pteridaceae; genus Adiantum; species Adiantum capillus-veneris. Next base: position 140,854,400 of record NC_140945.1, read on the forward strand.
GAGGCCTCTTTTATGAATAACCAATTTAGAAGTTTACAAGTATTGATAGAGCATGGAATGGGTTTGCATTTCATTATACACGGAGATTTCTTCCTCTCTCTCTCTCTCTCTCTCTCTCTCTCTCTCTCGCGCGTGCGCGCGTGCACACACACACACACGCAGAATGGGTTTGCGTTTGATTATATATAGAGATTTATGCACCTCTCTCTCCCTCTCATGCATACGTGCATGTGTGCGCGTGCACACACACAACACAAAAATTGAACTTTATGGAAGCTAACTTGGAGATTCGAGTCACAAAAAGGGTAAACAATGAGATTTTTGTGATGATGGCAATCCATTGTTGCCTTTTACTCTAAATGCTCATATTGCTTTATGGACTCCATTCACAACAACGGCTTCAAAGATGATGCTTTACTTCCAAATTTTTTTACCATAACCCACACTACACACATGCACATACGCACACAAATTTAATACATAAAGTCATTTGAAAAGTTAAATCTGTTTGCTCTTTTTTTTATGTTTCTTTTTTATTGCGTTAATGTTGATCAGATCGAAACTGATTTGGCCTTGTGCTATTTGACTTTGTAGTATAAAGAATCTTGAGATTTCTCACGTAAAAGTTAACCAAATTGTTCAAATCCTGTTTAGTTGGGTCTTAAAAGTTATAGATGGAATTAAAATTAGGTTGGTGGATAAATTTTTCTTTTGTGTAATAATCCGTGAAGGTGGATTAGTATTATTATTTGTGGTTAGCGCATGTGCATGCATGGTGTACACACAAATTAACCTTTTGATAGTAAGCCGAGAATGATATATTGTATTTTTAGTAGTATATTTGTAGGGATATCTTCTTTTCCAAGTAAAAAACTATCAATACTCTATTAGTACATGTATATTCTATTGCATTTCTAAAAGTACTGCACTATACAACCTCTTGAAGATTCTAACAAACATAAATATATGTAAGATTCTACAAAGCATTCTTTAATACAAGCCTGGAAGCTTCTCATAGACATTGTTTCTCATGAGGTGCTAGCCCTTGTTCAAAAAACTTAGGAGTGCTCTACTTATATTGTGGGGCGGGGAGAGAGAGAGAGAGAGAGAGAGAGAGAGAGAGTATCCTGTGTCTCCTCCTTCTGGTGTATCTTGGTTTAGCAATACTACCAACGTCGATTATACATATTAGGTAGGTTAGAACTTAGCATGGTGTGAAGAGATGAAAGCCATCTGAAATCAATGTAACAATAAAGCTTTTCTTGGAAATGGAGTGGGTTCTAGAATTGATTTCAACAATAGGAACACAATTGAATTCCATGTCTCTACTCCACTCTCTTACTTACTTCTATCATTGCGTCTTCCTTATGAGCAAGACATGAACATCTTTGCCTTGGCCTACCTAGAGTTGACAAAAGTGCTACCAAGTCAAGAAGTACAAATTGGGTAAGCCAACAAGTTTTTAAAGATGAAGGCCCATAATTGCTACAGTGTGTAATTATAAAACTTTTCATATCTAAGAGTAGAGTTGTGAAAATATACGGACTCATAGTTTCCAAGGTAGCAGAAAAGCTTCAAGTTTCAAAGAGATGAGCTGACGTTCTTTTAATATTAAGAATGTGATTACATCTATGCTTCTCCCTAGATGCTTCTCTTGGATCTCTATCTATGTTCACAAGCATGGTAATGGTTTACGTCGTCACATAATCACAACAATGCATAAGCAACTTAGTATGATAAGGTGTACACTATTTGTTCATGTACACTTTCACATCATTTGCATCTTAAAATGTGATAGAAATGAAAGCCAAGTAAGGTTGCTTAATTGTTTATCTTTGTAGGATTTTTGACCATTATGCTAAACTAAAGGAGGTGGTGTAGAATTGAGGCTGTGACTAAAACCATGCATGCCATTTATCTCTATCTATCTCTATCCTCTAATTACAAAAGCATATTCCTCTTTGAGAGAGCAGATTGTATTCAACCAGCTTGAGCCTATCTCGTTGCACACAATCTATACTATACCAACTATGCTCTGTTAAATGTGTGATTGGACATTGAGGCAATGTAGGACAACCTCTTTTTGTGTACACGTTAGGTTCCTTGCAAATTTGAGAATATGAGTATCATACCCTACTTGAGCGCACGCGCGCGCACACACACACACACACACACACACATATATATATATATATACATACATATATATGTGTGTGTATATATGTATTTTTAGACAACGAGAGCTAGTGCCTTGGAGTCCACCTCCCAACCTCCCACTATATAGCATGGCTCCTAGCCCTTTGCCCTAGTTGGACTCCCTTTCACACTGCCTAGCCCGGCCTTGCCCTTGTCTAGTCCGGCCTTGCCGTTGTCGTGACATTACTCCCCCCTTAAAGAAGAGTTTTCGTCCTCGAAAACAAAAGTGGGGAACTTCTTCTTAAGAACACTAATGTTTTCCCAAGTGGCGCCTCCTCAGGTCGATCTTTCCACTTGATTAAGGCTTGTGGACGTAAATGATGACGCGTACGTAAATCATGATAGTCAAGAATGCATTCAGGTTCATGCGGTAAGGTAGGAGGTTCAATGAAATCAACCAAAATCTGTTGGTCAATGACATTGTCGTCCCCATGTAACCGCTTACGTAAACGGATTTCATGAAACATCGGATGAATATGAGAATGTGTAGATATGTAGGCACGATCACCTACTCGCTTTAGTATTTTGAAAGGGCCACAATATTGTGGAGATAATTTAGGTGTTGGCCTAATTTTCAGACTTTCTGAATGTTCTGGAACACGTAAAAATACTTCCTCCCCTTCCTCAAAGGTAACTTGGTTACGTTTCTCATCAGCGTACTTCTTATACCGATCCTGCACTTGCCGGACATTTTGACCAGCGAGTTCCAACATATCCATTTGGTCTTGGAGAAAATCCTTAACCTGTTAGAGCTTTTCGGTTGCCAACCCCACCGTAACAGGTGACCTAGGTTGAAAACCATACACGAGCATGAAAGGACTAAATCCAGTTGTGACATGCTTAGCACTATTGTAGGCAAACCCGAGAATAGGTAAATATTCTTCCTAGTTTGACTGTTTCTTGCTAACGTATGCTCTTAGCATATCCTCTAGCACTTGGTTAACTTGTTCAGTCTGACCATCTGTTTTTGGATGATCGGTTGTACTGAGGTTTAGTTGTGTACCCAATCGTTTGAACACAGCCCTCCAAAAATGATTGGTAAACTTGGGATCACGATCACTAACAATGTTACTTGGCAAACCATACAACTTGTATAGATTGTCCAGAAATAACTTGGCTAGTTCTATAGTCTTAATCGTTGATTTGGTTGGAATAAACTTACATAGTTTAGTCAACCGGTCTACGACCACCCATACCGAGTCATGACCTCATACAATGGTTGGTAAACCTACAATAAAACCCATAAAGATACTTTCCCATTTACCATTGGGAATCTCCAAAGGATGTAAGAGTCCTCCTGCTTTCAGGCGCTCTGCTTTATTAACTTGACATTTTTGGCAATGCAAGACATAAGCTTGAACAAAGCCATGTAAACCTGGCCAGTAAAACTGCCGTTGTACGAGAGCGTAAGTCTTTCTAATACCCGGGTGCCCTGCACTTGGACTACATGACATTCATAAAGAATTTGGCACCGAATGTCTGTGTCCGTCGGTACACAACCTCTCCCCTTATGGAGTAGGTACCCATTGCCGATGGTGAAATGCTTCCATCGCTGTAGCTCATTACTCGATATAGGAGAACTATGTGTGGAGGTTAATGTTACCCTACCATTGTCATAATAATCAATATCTAATTATCCTAAATGATTTTCTCATGTTAAACTGATCATTTAATATGGGAAAGTGCCAGGGGAGAAAACTCTAGAAATTGGTTAAGCTAGCAGACCAGCCACAATAGGGATCCAAAGGGGGGTCCATCTGTAAAAGAGCCATGTGCAACATTGGGCTTAAAAGACCCTAAGGTTCAGCCCATTAAGAATTCCAAAATGCTAAGCTTCCAAAATTCAAAGGTTGTGTCCAAAGGTCAAACATCAAAGAAATTGGATGCTTTGCGTGTGTCCCAAAAAACTTTATTAATCCCTACATAGGAGGGGGCAATCCTTGCAAGTAGGGGATGAGAGAGAAACACACACACGCACACACAAGCTCCCTTTACACAAAGGGAATGAGGGACACGTGTCAGCTCCCTAGCCCAAATGCCCACAAGGTGTACCCAATTCCTATTGGATGGCCTTGGAGGTGGACCAATGAGAATTAATATAGAGTAAATCTAGTTTAATTAATTTAAAAACACTTAATAAAAGAACCAATAAGAATTAAGCTATTGGTTAGGAGGCAAAGGGGTCCAATGAGATTTTAGTTGCATTTATTAATTACCTAAATCTCTCACAAAAGGGGAAAGAGGAACACATGTCAGAAGTCTATGACTTATGCTTCTTAACTACCATTGGCTAAGTCTGGGAGGTCCAATAGGATTCTAGCAAGAGCAAATAGCAAGAGGGATCGACCAAGAGAGAGAGGGGGACTGATTTTTCAAAGGCATTATCACCTACACACTCACACTAGCCCATGTTTGGAGTAAGAAGACTCTCTCTCCTTCTCAAGCTTTAATGAAAAGCTTATCACCTACTCCAAGCTTGTGAGAAGGAAGGCCTACACCAAAAACTCTTGTCTTTGTGATGCAAATCCAACCAAGAGCCAAGGTTCAATGCATTCTCATATCCTCTACCACGCTAATTACTAAGCTAAGCTATGCTAATATGAGTGATTATGTGAGGAGATGCACATCTTTCTCGTAAGAATACTCCTTCTTCCTCTCAATCTACTCTAATACCCGCTGGCTCTTACCATCTTCGAAGGTGTGTGAGGTCTTGGATCTAAGACCGTGAGGGAATTGATGTTGTGTTTGATAAGTGTTCTTCTTAGTGCATAAAGTTTCCATCTTCATTGCACTAGCTAGTATTGAAGTAACACAAGAAATTGTATTGTAAAATGTCTCTCTGGATGGGAGAAACCATAACACAAAGCCTTTTGGAGGGGGTACTAGCTCCATGAAAATCCGGTCCTCAATTGTTGTCAATTGCTTAATTTCTCTCTCTTTTGAAGTATTGTTCATGATATCTAACTAGGTGTTATGCTTTTTTTTGCTCTCTCCACCCAAGCACTCTTGTTATTCTCATTAGGAAGCTATTCTAATGAAATGCTCAATATGTTAATGCTATTTTCTGCTACACACAAGTTACTAGACCATTAAATGTTACATTGGTATCAGAGCACAAGGTTTCTCTTTTCTTGCTCAAGAAGGGAGGTCCTCAAGCTAGCTATAAATGGTTGGTACTATTAATTGCATGTGAGTAAGTAGAATAGGGAATTTTTGAGCCTTGCAGTGCGCCTGCCTTTGTACAGTTAACGGGGCATCACCGTAGAGAGCTATGGTCCTAATAGTGGAGTCCTACGGGGCTTGCCTATGGCTTAACCACTATTGGGGTATTAGAAGCTTGACAGGAGCCGGTGCTGTTTTGGTGTTGAACAACCCTCTCTTCTATTCCTTGCAATTAATAGTATTCAAGCCACGCGTACAGTAGCTTGAGTGATTTTTCTAAAGGGGTAAAGAGGAGTAGCAACTGGGGCTTGAAGTGCCAAAGTAAACCTAAAAAGTTTACACCTAAAAGTTGTTAGAATGGCTGACAATAGTAAAGAGAGTGAAACTAATGTTGATAACTTTGATTTTGCTAATGAGCAAGCTACTAATGATGCCCCGATGATTGTTAACTATCTTGTTTCTAGGCTTCAACAAACCATGGGCAATCCATCTCTCCAAAGTGAAGGGCAACGGCAGCTTCGTGCTCATGGGATTCTCCAAGCTCCCCACCATGACGAGAGAACACCTAGGAAGCCTCCTTGCGAGACTTCCAAAAGAGGTCTCTCTCCGATTTGGGAAGAAGAAGAGGATCCGTATAAAGGGCTCATAAATTTTCTCCTTGATGATGCATCTCCTTATCAAAGGAGAACTCAAGAGCCTCCATCAAAGGAACAAGAAATAAGTGAGTCTCCCGCCACCTCGACAGAGATGGATCCATGAAGACGGCGGGCTAAACGCTCTCCATCACCTCCAAAACGGAGAAGACCATCGCATACTTCTCCACACCATACTTCAAAGAGGGATGACAAAAATCAAGAGAAGAAAAAGGCGAGAATGCTACAAACGGATGTGCGATGGCCCTGCAAAAGACTCATAATAACACAATACATACCATAAAACGACAAATCGGTATACCTAAATTGTCGCACATGCACATAATCAACAACATACGCGAACAGAGAGAGACATATAGCGAGAGAGAGAAGAAGTTCACGTGTAGATGCATCTCCTAGAGCAGAGTGCCACATCGTCATGGCAAGGGAGAGAGAGGAGTAGGAGAAGAACAGACACAGCCGCTGGGTGCAATCTCCCCCCGTGCAAGAGTGAGCATTTCCCTCTTGCACGTATTTATTTATAGATTTTTTGAATGCCCAAAAATGAGTAAAAACTGGCCGTCCGGACATAATTGGCCAAAGCTCATAAAGAGCACTTGAATAATCAAATATACATAAAATGTAATATCCTATTGCATAATCCATTATCTGCTGATGCTTTTGCCACCTGTCAGCTGCAATAGATAATAAAATATCAATTCTATAACATGCCTCTCCGTTGGAAAGCAAATGTCCTCAGTTGCGAAGATAAAAATCTGCAATCAATACTTGTCAAAAAAAAAGATTAGAAATCTGTATCAAATAATAAAAGAAAAATCCATAAAATTAGACACATTGGTTATGCCTTTCGTCATCCACATACTACCTATTCTAGTGTCCCATACCACTAGAATAAGCAGTATATGTCATACCCTGATGAATCACGTTATCATTGGTCACACTCATCATTGTATAAATCAATTCTCATCAATCTCAAGTTCACTTTCATAAATATTGTCGCGACAGAAAATCATCATATACCAATTCCAAATCCACAATATTATTCCAAATCCAAACCACTTTCATTATGTACCAGGGTAACAAAATCATACTAGTTACAGTGGTGGCCAGCCAATGTAGCATGACTTTGTGATCAGTGTTGCCTCATCCGGCGAGTCTACACCAATAAAACATGCTGCCTAAATCGGCGAATCTACACTAATGCTGCCTAAATCGACGAATATGCATTGGATATTGTTTAAAAATCATAGATCGTAAGTTTATTAATGTGTTGCCTAATTCGACGGATCTGCACCAAGATGAGTATCTACACACTGCCTAGATCGGCGAATCTATGTGTGCGTGACCAATGGACTAGGCAAGACATAAAGGAAAAGAAATATTTACTATGTTGTTGACATCACAATGCAGTATATCAAAGCACTTCAAAATTGTTGTGCAATATCCCAAAGCACCTTAGCTCACCGGAGTAGCTACATAGCTTATTGACAAAGCTTCTTTATAAAATTTCCATGTAGGTATCCTGTATTTATACCATTAGTGGCATATCGGGAGAGGCACGAGTACTGCAACTAGTAATTTTGTGTTGGTAATTTGCAATGAAAGAGAAGAATATCCAGTCTATCTAGAATTCAATTTAATATTAGTGTGTGATTATACTTTTAAGATGTACAGTGCTGGCACAATGACTTGACAATTGGAATTTGAAAAGAAAGTAAAAAAAATTAAAATAAAAAATTATCCATAACCTTGCTGAAATTGAAATTTGAGACAACTTAGCGAGAAGAAATACTTTGCAGTTCTCGCATAGATCCACTAATGCCACAAACAAACATAAAAAAACAATGCAAGAACCAAACTAGTCTAAGTTGTTTCAATGGGCCAAAATAAAAGAAGTAAGAATAAAATTTTGGTGGAATCATTACAACTCGATATGAAGGATAAAAGTATGTCTACTACTTACCGAGGCCTACCATGATTAGCCTTTGATTGATGAGAAAGTGGGATTATTCTACTTAGATTATGTAAGAAGATGGGATAGCCATGTCTTGTATAAAAGGGTTAGTATACGCAGTCGAATAAGCACCGATTTGTAGTTAATGATATGCTTATAGTAAACTTAAAAGAAAATAGTGTCCATTCTGGTCTGCGTGGCTCTATCTGAATGATTGGACATGAGATAAGTAGTGACAATAATCTCATGTGGGTGCATGTTGGCGGGACACATAGTCATATTTCCCTAAAGGTGTGGTGAATGTAATAAAGATAGGCATGTTGAGCAATTTTTACTAAGAAGTGAAAAAATATGTGAGTCATTTAACAAGAATTTTTTTTTTTCATAAAGTTGCAAGTACATCAAATTTGAATCTCTACAAATGAGTTCATGACTTTTGATAAGCTTAACGAATTACAAAAGGCGAAGTAGTATCATGATACACTTTGCAGAAAGTGGTTACAAGGGAGAGTTTTAGTGTGGATATTTGTAGATATGAGCAGATCCAATTTTATACTAACTTGTGCTAATCAAAATTATTTAGTACAATGTAGACAACATTGCAAGAAATAATGTGGTGTTCGTATGAAAAAAACATTAAAAAATAACCATGCTAGATTATGTGTTCTATGAGAAGTGTTGACAACTTAAAACAAACCAAAAGACTAGTTATGAATCCCGGCATACGGGAGCCGAAAGAGCTGTTGCGGTATTCGTAAAAATAAATTGGACTACATAGAGATCTATGAAAGGAGGGCCAAAGGGAGGCTGGATAGGCTTATTACAAAATAAGAATTAAAAAAAACACATGTTTATTGTGTAGGGGTGGGAAAAGTAATGCTAGGAGGGTCGCGCCGAGGTTTCTTGGTGGTAGTGGAGGGGGGTCATCCGAGGAGGTGTTCAGTGAGGCTCAGTAAAGTAGAGTTTAAGGCATGGACGGAGGCCTGCACGTCCAAAAGTCGAAGGCAAATCTTTCGAAATCAGTTTTCCAAGCGGTTGTAGTCTCGCCGAAGTTGAGTGAGCTCATCTTGCAAGGACTCGAAGGTGTCAAGGATGTTGATTGTTTTGTTGGGCGAAGACAAAGCCATAGGTGATGGTGTAAATGTGAGGAGCCTTGGAGAGAGAAGTTCCGAGTTGACCCGATGGAAAAGTGATCGATGATGTCGATAGAACTGGTTACTGTGAGGAGAGTTGTTAGAACCAAGCTCCAGGCTGATACACTCCTTGTGGATCGAATAATCCAATGTCTGAAGAGTAATAAAATTTCATTGAAGAACTTCGCAATGTCCTCTTCTATAGGGAGTTGTACTCACAGAGAGTGGCGAAGAAAAGACGAAGAAGAGTATTTTAACGTCGTAGGAAACTATCCCAGGAGACCTATAAGATCAAAATGATACGAGCTGTAGGAATCTAAGCTTATGTCTGTGTACAAATTAAAATGAAGTAGAGTAGAAATAAAATAAAATTTTAAAAAAAACTCATCAGCAGCATCGTTAATGAGCAGTCGTTGCAAGGCTTCGTCAATGTCCGTAATCGTAGCGGGGGACAGGAGGGAGAGGAAGAACCTTGGAGTACTAAAGAGAGGTAGATAGAGCGAGGTGGGGGGCAGAGTTGTTTGCAGTACTCCGTACAGAGCTTCGGCATGTTCCACCTCTGTAAGTCATCGGACTAGGAGGAAGAAAGAGAGAAAGAGAGAGAAAAATAAATGTAAAAATAGTGGGTGGTTGTTGCAGCTCCTGCGCCGTCATCCACAGATGAGGGAGAGAGAGGGATGGTGGCTGGGGATGGCGGCTGAACAAAACCAGAGAAAGAGAGAGTGTCGTTTTCTCTTGCGACGGAGAGTGGCGATGACTGACAAAGAGTGAGAGATAGAGAAAGTAAGAGATAGAGAGAAACGGGTATTGCCCGCAGGAGGCCAGAGACAGAAAGACTGTGTGTGTGTGTGTAATTAGAAGGGGTTTGGTTGGGGTTGGAAACTCTGCATGGCAGTTGGGTGGTGCACAGTATGCTAAAACAAGTGGGAGGTTTGTGGGATAACAAGAGTCGCAAAGTAGAGCTCGAAGTTTATCCAAAAGTGAAGTTCCGACCGCAGGTAATCAACATGGAAACTGTAGAGAGAGATTAAGTTCGGTCGGCCACAAAAGAGGGAGAGAGAGAGAGAGAGAGAGAGAGAGAGAGAGAGAGAGAGATGAAAGTGATGGCGCTTGTTCTGAAACTAAGCACGACCGTCCCTTTTTTTGTGTGGTGGTGGCTATGGCCTACGATAGGCAACGGATAGGGAGTGCAAGTAGAGAATTTTTTTTTGTTGATAATTTCTTCTCTAGCACAGCGATGGTAGGATGCATGCAAATGCACGAGAGAGAGAGAAGTCTACCAGCAACTGTGTGCAAAAGCGGATGTGAGGACTTCGACCACTGAGGAGGGTGGAGAGAGTTTGCACGAGCTGAGGAGTCTAAGTTGCACGAGCGGACCGGGAATCGTAGCCGTTGCATGGCATCAGTATGAAGTGAGGGAGAGGAAGAGAGATATGACGTGGTGGGTGCACAGACACACAGAGCTTTGTTTCACTGGAGAAAGAAAAACAAAGAATGGCGCTGCCACGTGTACTACACTGGTTAGTCACTAGTGACTATTGAAGGTCACGTCCACCATGCATGCTAGAGTTGAAGGACAGTGGTTAGTTGATGCCTGTGGGGACAACCGATAAGGATCCGAGATGATGGAATTGGGTAGGTGTGCAGTGCGTGTTAACGTAAGGTGCATGCAAAAAGTTTCCATTCACTAGAGTGGCGCCCCTAGTTCACTGCATGGCCCTTGTTGCTGCATGTTGGTGCTGAATCTATCCTACATGCAAGACAACTGGTTGTTAATGGTTTCTTGATTGTCGCTGAGGGCGATACTACTGCCATCCAGTACAAGCATTATCGCCTCGGCTCCTGACGACAATTCCTAGTTGCTTGGGTTGAAGCCCGTCAAAAATTCAGTCATTAAGGTGCTTGAATGTACCTATTGATCCATCCATATATCTATTTATTTGAAGGTCGTTATGGGTCCATTCCTATGTAAACTTCCCCTCCTTACTCCCCCTTTGCGGAATTTTTTGGTGGTTAATTACAAGTATCGGATTCCTAATAATACTATGCCAAAATCTCTCTAATTACGATCTTGCTCGCTCATTTTCGAACTTCCCTTCTATGTTTCATGAAAGAGATTTGATTTTTGTGATATCTTATCTAGCGATACATACTATTCCTTTAGCGGTATTGAGTATCATCATAAGCTTAAGCTTAATTTATTCAATTAATATAATAAATTAGCATAGCTATACTAATAATCACTATATCATTATAGCAGGGAAGGGACTCTATAACTTGTGCAACCAACAATAATTACTACAAGTTGAAGCAAATAACAACACCGATAAGCATATAAAAAAAAACTTAGCTACTACTGCCTGGAAAAGAAAAAAAAAACTTCAATTTTTTGGAGCGTCACCACTGCTCTGATACCACTGATACAAACGGATGTGCAATGGCCCTGCGAAAGACTCATAATAACACAATACATACCATAAAACGACAAATGGATATACTTGAATTGTCGCACACGCACATAATCAACAACATACGCGAACAGAGAGAGACATAGAGCAAGAGAGAGAAGAAGTGCACGTGTAGATGCATCTCCTAGACCGGAGTGCCACACCGCCACAGAAAAAGAGAGAGAGGAGAAGGAGAAGAATAGACATAGGAGCTGGGTGCAATCTCTCCCCCGTGCAAGAGTGAGCATTTCCCTCTTGCACGTATTTATTTATAAATTTCTTGAATGCCCAAAAATGAGTACAAACTGGCCATCTGGACATAATTGGCCAAAGCTCATAAAGAGCACTTGAATAATCAAATATACATAAAATGTAATATCCTTCTGCATAATCCACTATCTGCTGATGCTTTTGCCACCTGTCAGCTGCAATAGATAATAAAATATGAATTCTATAACAGAGAAAGAGGACACCATCTTCTTCATCCTCTTCCTCTTATGAAAGTGATGGTGAAGACAATGAAGATCAAGGCAAGAAAAAGGCGAGAAAGAGGTCACCCTCTTCTCCATCTTCCTCAAATTCTTCATCTTCTGAAGAAAGTGATGGTGCAACCTTTGAAGCATCAAAAAGAAGAGGCCATAGGAAATCCTCTGCCGCATGGAAGAGGTAATCCAAGGTCAAGAAGTTCAAAGACGGAGGGAAGAGCATCTCTTTCCTTACCTACCATGGCATGTGTGGTGCTACGGACAAAGTCTTGGCCTTTATCTAACAATTTGATGCGGCATTCGCAGATGAGGGCTTTACGGAGTCCTCTAAGCTATGCCATGTAGCTATGCACTTTCAAAAGTCTACCATCAATGGTTGTCTAGTCTACGGGCCAATGATAAAGCTCCACAAACATGGGAAGATTTAAGAGCTTCCATTATGAAGCAGTTTGTGGCCATCGATGCCAAAGACAAAGTACTCACCGAATGGCAAAGCTTGAAGCTCTCTCCATATAAATCCATCCACAAATATGTAGAAAAGTTTTGGGACCTACAACTCAAAGCCACTGTCTTCAAAAAGTTGGATTTTGGAGAGAAAAAGTAGCAATTTTGTGCGGGCTTAACCGAAGAAATGAGAGAGTACGTCAACTCCCAAAGGCCACGCACCATATCAGTGGAAATACATCATACTCTGGTGTCCTCTCGAATCAATTTCCAATCAAGGGCTAGAGGAATTCTAAGCCCCCTAAAAACAAGGGTTCCAATGAGCCTAAGGGGAAGGACAATGCCCAAAAGTCTCCTAAGGGAAACTCCAACAAAGCTAAGGAGAAGGGAGTTTACAAAGGCAAAAATAAACTCTCTCCTAAAGAGCTTGAACATTATCGCAAGGATAACCAGTGTTTCAAGTGCAACGAACAAGGGCATGCATACCGCGCTTGTCCCCAAAATAACAACCACCATGATCCTCCTAGAGGTACCTTGGTCGACATCCAAGAGGAGGTAACTCACCACAAAGGATGTCCTCTATGCCCTGCTTGGGGAAAGGTAAGAGAACATGATGCTTTTATTCTCTTTGACCCCGGTTCTCCTCATAATTTTATATCTATAGAGTTGTCCACCAAGCTATGCATACAAACCTACGAGATGGGAGATGTACTACCCGTAGATGGTGCTTTCAAGGGGCAAGAAGCTTCAGTCACTCCCTTAATCGGGAAATTGAGGCTCCATGTCCAAATCTATGTGGACAAATAGGACTTCTCATGAGTATGTAATCCTAGGGGCACCATGGTTTGATCGCATGGCTGCCAATATTAAATTCCCTGAAAGGAGAATCTCTTTTAAGTTCAGGGGAAAAGATATGTATATAGATGCTAAGGAAATGGGTAACACTATACCCATTGTACATACACAAGCTTTCAACAAGTCAATAAAGAGCTCTATTTTGGTGTACATGATTTTTGTTAAAGATTCTCAAAATGAACCTAATGTTTTAGCAAAAGAAAACATACACAATCAAAAGGAATTAGAGTTATCCAATTTTCTCAAGGGGTTTCAAGATGTCTTTATTGACAACATCCCGTGTGAGCTACCTCCTAAACGAGGTAATGATGACCATGCAATTGTACTCGTCCAGGAAGTTCACCGCCTAACAAACCTCCTTATAGAGCTTCTCAAGCTCAATAAGAGGAGATTATGCGGCAAGTTCATGAGTTAGTTGAGAAGGGCATGGTTAGGCCTAGCTCATCTCCATTTTGTTCTCCTGTGCTACTAGTGCAAAAGAAAGACGGGACATATCGTATGTGTGTCGACTATAGAGCACTAAATAGGACCACTTTTAAGAATAGGTTTCCTGTTCCAGGGGTCTACCTACTTCAGTAGGATTGACCTAAAAAGTGGCTATCATCAAATAAGGATATTTGATCAAGACATTGCAAAGACCGCATTTTCCACTACGTTTGGTCTTTATGAATACATTGTCATGCCTTTTGGCTTGACCAATGCACCAACCACATTCAACCGCTTGATGGAGAATCTATTCAGGCCTCACCAAACCTTTGTTGGAGTGTTCTTTGATGATATCATCATCTACTCTAATTCATTAGACGAACACAATAACAGCTCCAGGTAATATTTCAAGTTCTAGGAGAGAATAAACTTTATGTTAATCGAAAGAAAAGTGATTTTTTCTTAAAAGAGATTGAGTATTTAGGTCACATTATCTCTCAAGATGGCATCCAAATGGATCCATCAAAGTTAGAGGTAATAAAAGGATGGCCTAAACCAAGGACTCTTCATGAGTTAAGAAGCTTTATAGGTATGTGCGCATACTATATACACTTCATAAAAAAGTTCTCACTAACAGCAGGACCATTACATGACCTAAAAAAGAAAAAATTTAGGCACACATGGTCTGCCAAGGAGAATAATTCTTTTGAAAAGCTTAAAGAAAATCTTATCTCTCAACTTGTGCTTACACTACCGGATCTCTCGAAGCCATTTGGGGTCCAATGTGATGCTTGTGGTGATTGACTTGGAGCTGTTTTTCTTCAAGAAGGGCACGCCATAGGCTATGAAAGTTGAAGGCTCGAACCTGTTGATCAAGCTCTAGGCATATATGAAAAGGAACTCCTTTAAATTCTACATGCCTTAGACTCATGGAAGCACTATTTATTGGGAACTCCTTTCATTCTGCGAACGGATCACCAAAGTCTTAAGTACTTCATGACCTAGACCAAGCTCTCTAACAAACAAATGAGGTGGAAAATTTTCCTTTTGCAATTTCATTGTCATATTGCTCACATTGCTGGCAAGCATAATCAAGTAGCCGATGCACTCTCAAGACAGCCGAGAGTGAATGCGGTTTCCATAGCAACTCACAATGATCTATCTTAAAATGATAGATGAGTATGCTATTGATCCCAATTTTAGAGATGTGATTTCAGCCCTTGCACTAGGGAATAAAGAGGAACCATTTACTTTACAAGATGGTTATCTTATCTATGGCAATAGGCTATGCGTTACTAGCTCACTACGTGAGAAAGTAATGTATGAATCTCATGCTCATCCTTATGCAGGGCATAGAGGGATTCATTCTACCCTAAGGGGTATTGAAACATATTTCTATTGGCCTACCATGAAAGCAAACATACAAGAGTATGTTTCTAAATCTGTGGTATGCCAAAAGACAAAGTTTGATAGAGGGAAGCAACTTGGATTGCTTCAACCTTTGTCGATCCCTAATTCATCATGGGAGAGCATATCCATGGATTATATCTTTGGATTTCTTAAGTCTATCCATGGGAATACGAGAATATGGATGATAGTAGACAGGTTCAGTAAACAAGCTCATTTTATACCTGTCAAAAAGACTATCAAAGCCCATCGAATGGAAACCCTCTTCATTTCACAAGTCTTCAAGTACCATGGCTTGCCAATGTCCATAGTGTCAGATAGAGATCCTAGAATGACTAGTAATTTTTGGAAGGGTCTCTTTGAGAATTTAGGAACAAGGCTAAACTTCTCTTCGGCCTATCACCCGCAAACGGATGGCCAAAGTGAAATAGCTAACCTAACAATTCTCGATCTACTAAAAGCCTATGTAATGGAAGTAGATCAAAGATCCCAATGGGAGAAGTACTTACCCTTAGTGGAGTATGCCTACAATAACACTGTACATACTTTTACGGGAAAAGTATCTTTCAAGGTAATTGAGGGAAGATTAAAAAAGTCCCTTGCTACTTAAGGTACACGGGAAGATATTTGCTGCAAATGAGTATAGCCGAGACCTACAAGAATCTTTCCAAAAGATTAAGGATGCTATCTCTATCTCACAACAAAGACAAAAGGCTGCTGCTGCTGACAAGCATAGAAGAGCCTAAGCCTGTAAAGAAAATGATTGGGTCTTACTCAAATTTCCCAAGGCTCAATTAAGGAACACGATGGGCAAGAATCCTACGGGACACCAAAAGTACTATGCTAAGTTAGCAAAAAGGTACTATGGTCCCTTCTAGATTCTTAGGCCAATCAATGAGATGGCCTATCAACTCAAGTTACCTAATCACTAAGGTGTTGCAGCCCGAGTCCATTCTTTGACATAAAGACAAGGTACTAAGAGGCGGTAAGAATATCCGATGAAATCTTATTAAGTTTAAGAATTATTCTTTTGAAGATGCTAGATGGATGCAAGGCATACAATTAAAGGATAACCTAAACCTTGTCAATGCTTACAATGATTCCCTAGAGTAGGCAAATGTACAAATGTTTAAAATGAACAAAGTTTTTGTCTTATAAGCCTCTCTTTTTCTTTATTGTGCACAGAAATGAAGTAGTATGAATGCTTAGATCAAGTTTGCGGAGACGACGTCTCCCGAACACCAAGTAGAGTTTGTCACTCTACTATGGAAGACTGAGGACTAATGTGCAGACATGCTTGTGGAAAATTAGGCTCTCAAGCACCAAATGGACTAGTCATCCATTTTGGAACAATGTCATAGGGCAACATAGGGATCCTCTACGCGCTAAGAAAAAAACTAATGAATATGCTTTATCTTCTCTACCCCATAGTCGAGGACGACTATGATTTCAAGAGAGAGGTAATGTCGTAATAATCAATATCTAATTCTCCTAAATGATTTTCTCATGTTAAACTGATCATTTAATATGGGGAAGTGCTAGGGGAGAAAAAGTTAGAAATTGGTTAAGCTAGCAGATTGGCCACAGTAGGGATCCAAAGAGGGGGCCATCTGTAAAAGAGCCATGTGCAACAATACGCTTAAAAGACCCTAAGGTTCAGCCCATTAAGACTTCCAAAATGCTAAGGTTCCAAAATTCAAAGGTTGTGTCCCATTAGGGAAAATTTGGACTCACAAAGGGGCCTTATAAGAAGTTTGACTTCCTCTCTCATGTCCAAAATGGACATGCGGTAAATTTTTGCAAAATTACTCTAAACTTGGTGAAGATTTGGCAGTTAGAATCTACTCTTCAATCTCTTTCTATTGATGTATAGAACACCACGAGATTCCTCATATTTTGAAAAATTCTCAAAAATAGAATCTTTCAAATATGAGAAATCTCGTGGCGTGCTATATATCAATAGAAAGAGCTTGAAGAGTAGATTCTAACTATCAAATCTTTGCCAAGTTTTAGAGTTGATTTACAAAAATTTTACCATACGCCAATTTTGGACATGAGAGAGGAAGTCAAACTCCTTATAAGGCCCCTTTGTCATTTCAAAGTTTCCCTAATAAAAGGTCAAACATTAGGGAAATTGGATGATTTGTGTATGTCTCAAAAGTCCATATCAATCCCTACATAGGAGGGGGAGAGCCTTACAAGTAGGGGATGAGAGAGAAACACACATACACACACACAAGCTCCCTTTACACAAAGGGAATGAGGGACACATGTCAGCTCCCTAGCCCAAATGCCCACAAGGTGTACCCAATTCCTATTGGATGGCCTTGGAGGTGGACCAATGAGAATTAATCTAGAGTAAATCTAGTTTAATTAATTTAAAAACACTTAATAAAAGAACCAATAAGAATTAAGCTCTCTAGAAGACTATTGGAAACTCTTCCAAGGGGTCCAATGAGCATTCAGCAGCCCAATGGCTTGCCTGATTCCTATTGGCCAGGAGGCAAAGGGGTCCAATGAGAGTTTAGTTGCATTTATTAACTACCTAAAGCTCTCACAAAAGGGAAAGGGGGCACACATGTCAGAAGGATATCACTTATGCTGCTTAATTACCATTGGCTAAGTATGGGGAGGTCCAATAGGATGCTAGCAAGAGCAAATAGCAAGAGGGGTCGATCGAGAGAGAGATGGGGCTGATTTTTCAAAGGCATTATCACCTACACACTCACACTAGTCCATGTGTGGAGTAAGAAGACTCTCTCTCCTTCTCAAGCTTTAATGGAAATCTTATCACCTACTTCAAGCTTGTGAGAAGGAAGGCCTACACCAACAACTCTTGCCTTTGTGATGCAAATCCAACCAAGAGACAATATTCAATGCATGCTCATCTCCTCTACCATGCTAATTACTAAGCTAAGATATGCTAATATGAGTGATTATGTGAGGAGATGTACATCTTTCTAACTCCTTCCTCTCAATCTACTCTCATACCCCGCTAGCTCTCACCATCTTCTAAGGTGTGTGAGGTCTTGGGTCTGAGACCGTGAGGTAATTGATGTTGTGTTTGATAAGTGTTTTTCTTAGTGCATGAAGTTTCCATCTTCATTGCACTAGCTAGTATTGAAGGAACACAAGAAATTGTATTGTAAAATGTCTCTCTTGATGGGAGAAACCATAATACAAAGCCTTTTGGAGGGTGGACCGGCTCCATGCAAATCCGGTCCTCAATTGTTGTCAATTGCTTAATTTCTCTCTCTTTTGAACTATTGTTCAAGCTATCTAACTAGGTATTATGCTTTTTGTTGTTCTCTCCACTGAAGCACTCTTGTTATTCTAATTAGGAAGCTATTCTAATGAAATGCTCACTATGTCCATGCTATTTTCCGCTACACACAAGTTACTAGACCATTAAAGATTACAACCATCATTGGAGTGAGAAGGATCCCTCATTTGTACATGTCTCCACACTTTGGAATATGCTTCATCATGCTCATATTTGTCCTTTAGAGAATTCAAAAATTCACTAGAAGTTCCGTGAACGAGAGAGAATTGATCTCCGGCATACGACTTAGAACGTTAGCCACCACATTGTATCGTCCTTTATGCTACCAGAGCTTGGATTCATATTCCTGAAGAATCTCGGTCCACCTGGCTTTCATGATCAAACACAAATCAAGCTGAGCACCATACAAATAATGCCGCCATGTTTTTAAGGCGGACACTATTGCATAGAGTTTACGTTCATAAGCACAGTAGTTCTGCTGAGATGCATCAAGCTTCTTGCTTTCAAATGTAATTGGCCGTCCGTTTTGTAACAAGAGTGCTCCAATAGCACGGTCACTGGCATCCGTTTCCAAAATGAATGGTTTCAAAGGATCTACAATAGCTAGTATGGGAGTTGTAGCTAATGCATCCCTGAGAGTATCAAAAATGTGTTATTGAGTGGGTCCCCACTGAAAAGCTTTTCCTTTGTCTTTTAGTTGGTCCGTCATGGGAACAACAATATTAGCATAGTTTTTAACGAACCTTCGGTAAAAACCTGCAAATCCCAAAAAAATATGTAACTCTTCAAGATTTTTAGGAGAAGGCCACTGCCAGATTGCATCCACTTTGGATCGATCCATATATAGCCCATTAGCTGAACTAACATGCCCAAGATAGTGAATTTCTTCTTTCAAAATATCACACTTAGATTCCTTGGCATATAATCTATTTGTTCGTAACAATTTGAACACCTGCCTCAGATGTTGTAAGTGCTCTTCTTTAGAAGCACTGTAGACTAGAATTTCATCAAGAAAGACGATAACAAATTTTCCCAAATATGGCTTCAGGACACTATCCATAAGTGTTATGAATGTTGCGGGCGTATTAGTTAACCCAAAGAACATAACCAAAAAATCATAGTGTCCAAACGTTGTTCGCAATGCAGTTTTGGGTGTATTAGCAAGTCGAATACGGACTTGGTGATAACCTGACCGGAAGTCTATTTTCGTAAAAATACAAGCATGAGTGAGTTTGTCAAACAACTCATCCATGCGTGGTAATGGGTACTTGTTCTTAACAATAACCGCATTTAGGCCACTCTAGTCTACTCACATGTGCATACTGCCATCTTTTTTCTTCACTAATAGGATAGGAGAAGCCCATGGTGAAGAACTGGGTTGGCTAAACCCTCTACTAAGGTAGTCAGCAAGCTGACGTTCCACCTCAACATCTTCAGAGCAACTCATATGGTAGGGCGGTTTACTGACAGGTTTACTGCATGCAACCACATCGATGCTATGTTGCACCGATCGTGTTGGCGGTAATCCTGGTGGCAAATCATTAAGAAAAACATCATGAAATTCCTTTAATAAATTTTGTAACTTACTAGCAACTTTTGCTTGTTTGGAAGTAGCCATTGGTGGAAGAGATGAGAGAGAAGCATGCGGCATTAAGGAATGTTCAACAGATTCAATGTTAGAGAGAAAATGAGACAATGAGTAACACAATAAAATTTGATCTATTTCATTATTAGAAACGAGCTGCATAAGCTCAGTTGTACATATCAATGGTGAAGAAGGTACATCCTTCTCTCCTAAAAACAACACATATTCATCATTGGATTTGAACATCAAGCTGTTGTGCTCATAGCTACGCTTCAGTGATGGTCCTAGGATATGCAACCATTCCCTACCAAGGACCACGTCTTTCCTCTCCATGTTCATAACCTGAAAATCCAAGGATGTGGAGTAGCCTTGTACTTCCAACAGAACAACTCGGACTTGAGTATCCCAGATTTTGGTATCATGTTCATTCATCATTGCTACCTTGTAGTGGTGGGTACTCGGAGTTTGAGGCAGTTTGAGTTTTTTCACCAATCCGTAATTGATAAAATTGTGAGTAGCACCGTCATCTACCAAGATACGCACCTTGTGCCCTTGTAGAGATCCTTGCATATATACTAACTCATGTGGTCCAAAGGTCTGTTGCCACATGGATGTTGTGAGACAACATTCATGCACCACCTCGGTGTGTTTTACTTCCACTGTAGAGAATCGTGAGGAAGACTCAAGAGGTAGCTGTTGCACTGTGTGCACTACTTTCTCCTTGCCATGAGCAGCATATTTCCCCTTGGGACAATCCTTGTTGCCATGACTGCTTCCTAAACATTGAAAACATAATTTCTCTTTCTTAGCTCTATCAAAGTCCTCAGGAGAGAGAGGACCTCTGGACCTCTTGGGTTTTTTAGATGCTTATGAATAGGCTACTATAAATTTCCTTTTATTGTGCCCATATTGTGTGCGTATATTACCATATATATTACTAGGCACGTGATTATGATGTGATTTCTTTTCATCTGGATCATTGTGAATATGTGCTTTCACTATCACTACAAAAAAAAAGGTGTCATCGATGATATATGCGTCGATATTTGCGTCCCTGTGAATTTGCCGCTATTTGCGTCGCTATTTTCATGGAAAGGCCTTTTTTGCGACGCAGATATAGACGCAGATATGGACGCATTATAGACGCAGATAGCGATACAGATATGGACGCAGTTATAGACGCAGATAGCGATGTAGATATGGACAGATATATAGACGCATATATCGACGACCATAACAGAAAAATATTTTCTTGGGCAGAGGGCAGGTAGCCTGGCCTGTGCCCAGTGAAACGATGGACACAGCCACCACAGCCAGACTTCCTGCCCTCTGCCCAAGAAAGCGAGTAGCACCAAAATCAACCGTGCTCCCGCACAAATTTCGGCAGAGTTCCCTTCGTTTTTACATAAACTTTTCAAAAAAAAAAAACATGTATACTCGTCCTACATGCTATCCATGTAGGATCTCATATGAGATTTAAGGACAGTGACCATAACGAACCATAACCATAACTTAAAACCATAATCGACCAATATAACCACTTTGATCATAACCAGAAACAAAATTAACAATAACCATAAGCATAACTAGAAAGTTAAACATAACCATAAACAAAACCTGAACCATAACTATGTCTATACAAGAATAGGAGAAATAACCATGTCTATACAATGACAATGACAATAACCATAACCATAAGGAAAACAATAATTGTCTGAACAATAATCATAACCATATATATATGTATATACAAAAGGAGACACAGAAGCGTGTCTGTGTCTCACAAAGCATATATATGAAATCCGGTCAACTGATGACTAGGCATCACAACCTGCTTATAGGACAACTCACAAAATTAGTATTGATATTACTTCACATATACAATACTTAACTAAATCTACTCACACGTATTAACGTCTCACCTCAAGCGATCAGCAAGATTGTAAGACCGCCCAGTCTACAGGCTCCCCTGAAACATCAAGATCATTCAATACTTCATAAATACCTCTGCCATATCCATCTGACTCGTGCTGACGTGTCGGGGCTCGATGCATCGCAAGATTCTGCGTTTATATAAAAATCAGAGTAATAAGAATACATGATTCATCGCGTTTTAAAAAACGCCATAGTTAAGATTGGATTAGAAAATCACAAACTCATAGCGAAAGGTGTCGAAGCCTCCACTGCCAAGATGAGATGTCCCCCTGGTCATTGGTAGTATCTGCGCGGCCTCACGCTGCTGTCTCAACCGCGTGGCCGTTGTTCGCTCATCCTCCCTAATCTACAGCCACGTCTCGTGTGGGATGCCCGAAGGCTTCGGCGAGCCGGTCCTGAAAGCCTTCCGAGCTGCATCTCGTCGATGTTTCACGGTGTCCCGTGCAACACCCTTGATCCACCTCTTCGGAACAACGTCAGCACCCGGAGCAGGCTGGTACTCTCTCAGGATGGTCTCCACTATGTAAGTGACTTTGTCCTTTTCCTGCTGATCCCAAGATGTCAGAATGCTGGTCGAAAATTGTAGCTCCGCGAGCTGGCGAATCCGCTATCTCATCTCAGTCTCGACTCTATCCATGTCAACATAACCATCTAGCTGTACAGTATATAGCTTGGAGGAACTAGGATCGTGTGCCCCCCAAGGTGTCCCAGGTGTGCGAAGACGTGTGTCGAGATGTGTGCCTGGGTAGGACGGGGGTCGTGAGCGAGGAGGGGTCGAAGCATCTGCGGACCCTCCTCCACAGCAACCACCACCTCCACCTAATGATCGCCGAGATCGGCGAGTGTGTCTGTGCTGCGGAGATGAGGACGTACCCACCTCTGCCCCACCCTTAGGTGTCGAAGCGGCCGTGATGGGAGAAGTAGGTGTGGTACCCATAGGCGTCCCCCCCCCCCCATAGGTGTCCCCCCCCTAGGCGTCGGACCCTCGGGTGTGAATCCCAGAGGCGTAGTACCCGTGCTTCTGGCTACCGAGTACTGAGAAGCCTCTGCCATCTGAGCAGGCATCATCTGTTTAACAAAGCCCATGAATGCATCTGCACTCATAGAAGCGGGATCTAGAAACTGGTCTGCCATACTAAAGTCTTGCACAAAGAAAGTAAAATAAAGCGTCAGAACACAATTGTTTAACACTAGAATGGTAACTTAACAGGACATAAAAGTGTCCTTTCAGGGTTTTGGGAAAAAATTCCAAAACCATAGTAGATCCACTCATTTTGAAAAATCCTTTCATGAGCTTATAGTTCAATAACAACTACATATGGAAAAAATGAGAAACTTGTAATTTTTCTCATCCCTTGGTCACTACAAGCCTCCAAATTTGATGGACCAGTGCATTTTGCCCAAAACATCAATTTCTTATGGTTGATTGCATATAAATAAGAGTGGAGATTTTTGTAGGACATGAGATAAAATGCCCCGTTAACTTCAATGGGTTGGTGACCAAAACATATGGTTGATTTTACCTCACTAATTTTTTTTTGGGCAAAAAAAATAGGTACAAAAAAGTTGCATTTTTTCCATCATGCGGACCTATCATCAAAGTTTCTACAGTCACGCTCAATACAAATACTATTTACATGTTTTCTTAGTTCCCTTTGGGCCTCTAGATTCAAAAGGAGCCATGGAGCATGTCAAAAGGATAATGGATCTCTTACAATTGGAACCTTGGGAGCAATGATAAAGTGCTAAATACAGCAAACATGAAAAAACTGGGTTTAGCATTATGACCTCTAGAAACCCATAGAAACTACTCAATATCTAGCCAAGTTTATAGTCTATGATTAGATATGGTCACTACCTACAAAATACACACAATTGGCCTAAGAAACTAGCAATATTGAGAAAGTTATACTTGCTACTCTAAAATGTATCGTATTCTTCTGCAATGAAAAAACTCAACCATCATCATATACTATGCTATATAGCATATTAGGTCCCGCAAAACTCAAGGAAGATTAGCTTTATGTTATACATTACACTTACACAATCAAAATTGAATTTGGATATCAAGAAAGCCACCAAAAAAATCATAAAAGTGCTAATTTTGGCCAACAAACAAGATTATGCAATTCTTGTAAATTGGTCATAACTTTCAATTTTAACACTTATCTCTCCCTACAAGAATCAAAACATGTTGAGAACTATGAAGTCCTAACCTCTAGCCATCTATACCTCACAAACATGAAGTTTAGAGTGGTATGGTTGCCAAAAATTGAAAAAAAGCCACAAAAACAGGACCTGTTTTTTCACACAGTTTAGGCTCAAAAATGTTGTGCAAGAGTAAGGTTAATGGTGAGATCGATACTCAAAAAAAAATGCTAAGTTTTTTTCAGATCATAAGGCAAATTTGTGGATATATAGCACCTAGAAAGTCATTTTCAACTCTTCAAATAATTCAAGCAAAATGGTCACCTTACAGGACACAAAAGTGTCCAAGGACATAAAAGTGTCCTGTTACCATTCTAGTGTTAAATTAACTTTAAGATAAATTTTAAATCAATGCCTTCACACAAACACTTACAGGCCAGGCCTTGACGAGTGAGGCATCAACGATAAGATCTTGCACCGTTTCATCGTCTATCTCTAATTGCAAACATAACTCTGCCCCAACTCATTCTGACAGATTGTCTTCATCCATTGCATCTTCATCTACAAGTGTCAATTCTGGCTCGTCTGCGTTATCCCTCGTATATCTGTCAGCTTCCTCTGCCATACCTTCGTCCATCTCATCTAATGTCATAGTAGTATGGACGTCGTCTGAATAACTTTTCTCCAGGAGATCTTGCCCTTCAAATACTTGTTTATTTCTTGGAGCAACTTGAACCACAAACCACCACTGTCTCTCTCAAGGGTCTGGTACAAAAACCACTTGCTAAATTATGTACCTAAACAAAGCAGTGACGCTTGCATCTGACCACCCGTACACTGATTGAAGATTCAAAAACGCCAGACAAGTACGAAGCGTCGATATTTTGGTGTCTTCATAAATTGGTTGACGTGCCAACTTTCTCAACATGTCTTCATGAGATAGGCACACGGCTTCTGGTGCTGCTTCGCTAGCGTTCTCCTCGCTTGTATAGAAGAAGGCATCCAACATCTCCTCCATGCCGTCGTCTTCTGTCTGTAAGTCCTTTTCTGCTTCCATCCTTGGCTCTATATTGGTCGGACCTTCACGCATAATCCTTTTTCTCTCTCTCTCAGATGTAGGTGCTATGTTGCAAAAATCAATGCCCATTCTGTAGGAGTCGTATCGTAGATTATGTACGATTTCTTTAGCAAACTCTCCGTACTTGTGTACATGCTCATTACATATCCTATTCTTGCGTAGGATTTGATACTTGCAGAGCGTGCACGAGCATGCAATCTTTTCCTCCATGTTAGTCGATGACGTTGCCATCTACAATGATTATGAAAGTTGTTTTAATATATATACTCCTCACAATATAAACTACCTCGCATTCTCTAGTCTTGCCCAATCTCCGTACACTTCGGTCCAGAGGTGTATGGAGATCAGGAGCACCGGGTCAAAATCTCGTCTTTATTGGTCAAATCCTATATGGGTATACACATACGTGCATGTGGGTATTTGGCGTTTCTTCTATCCATTTGACCTACGTCTTGCCATACATCCTCTTGACATTGCTTTAAGACTACCTAATGGACTACGGATGGTTTCAGTAGGCATAGAAGCCATTTAGGAAATCCGTTTGAGTTTTTCCGTAGAAAAACGCAACCGGATTTGACCTACGGCTTGTGTATTTGGCGTTAATTCAAACTCATTGACCTACAGCTTTCCATACACGCTCTTGAAATTTCTTTAAGACTACGAATGGTTTCGGTACGCATAGAAGCCATTTCCGAAGTCCGTTTGCGTTTTTCCGTAGAAAAACGCAACCGGATTTGACCTACGGCTTGTGTATTTGGAGTTTCTTCTATCCTTTTGACCTACAGCTTTCCATACGCGCTCTTGACATTGCCTAAAGACTACCTAATCATCTACGGATGGTTTCAGTAGGCATAGTCTTCATTTCCGAAGTCCGTTTGCATTTTGTCGTAGAAAAACGCAACCGGATTTGGCCTACGGCTTGTGTATTTGACGGTTCGTCTGTCCGTTTAACCTACGGCTTTCCATACACGGTCTTGACATTGCCTTAAGACTACTTAATGGACTAGAGATGGTTTTGGTAGGCGTAGAATCAGTTTCCGAAGTCTGTTTGCGTTTTTACGTAGAAAAACGCAATTGGATTTGACCTACGGCTTGTGTATTTGGCGTTTTTTCTATCCATTTGACCTACCGCTTGTGATAAACGCTCTTGACATTGCCTGAAGACTACCTAATGGACTACAGATGGTTTCAGTAGGCATAAAATCATTTTGCGAAGACCGTTTGCGTTTTTTTGTAGAAAAACGCAACCGGATTTGACCTACAGCTTGTGTATTTGACGTTTCTTCTGTCCGTTTGACCTACGGCTTTCCATACACGCTCTTGACATTGCCTTAAGACTACCTAATGGACTACGGATGGTTTCTGTAGGCATAAAAGCCATTTCTAAAGCCCGTTTGCGTTTTTCCATAGAAAAACGCAATCGGATTTGACCTACGTACGGCTTGCGTATTTGGAATTTCTTCTATCCGTTTGACCTACGGCTTTCCATATGCGCTCTTGACATTGATTTAAGACTACCTAATGGACTACGGATGGTTTCAGTAGGCATAGGAGTCATTTTCGAAATCCGTTTGCGTTTTTTCGTAGAAAAACGCAACCGGATTTGACCTACGGCTTGTGTATTTGGCGTTAATTCAAACTCATTGACCTATGGCTTTCCACACATGCTCTTGAAATTGCTTTAAGACTACTTAATGAACTACGGATGGTTTCAGTAGGCATAGAAGCCATTTCCGAAGTCCGTTTGCGTTTTTCCGTACAAAACGCAACCGGATTTGACCTACGGCTTGTGTATTTGGCGTTTTTTCTATCCGTTTGACCTACGGCTTGCTATACGTGCTCTTGACATTGCCTAAAGACTAACAAATCATCTTTGGATGGTTTCAATAGGCATAGAAGCCATTTCCGAAGTCCGTTTACATTTTTTCGTAGAAAAACGCAATCGGATTTGACCTACAACTTGTGTATTTGACGTTTCTTCTGTCCATTTAACCTACAGATTTTAATACACGGTCTTGAAATTTCCTTAAGACTACTCAATGGACTACGGATGGTTTCGGTAGGCGTAGAATCAATTCCGAAGCCCGTTTGCATTTTTTCGTAGAAAAACGCAATCGGATTTGACCTACGGCTTGTGTATTTGGCGTTTCTTCTATCCGTTTGACCTACGGCTTGCCATACGTGCTCTTGACATTTCCTAAAGACTACCCAATGGACTACGGATGGTTTCGGTAGGCATAGAATTAGTTTTCGAAGACCGTCTGCGTTTTTCCGTAGGAAAACGCAACCCGATTTGACCTACGTCTTGTGTATTTGATGTTTCTTCTGTCCATTTGACCTACGCCTTGCCATACACGCTCTTGACATTGCCTT
Organism: Adiantum capillus-veneris; assembly: GCF_014529385.1. Classification (NCBI taxonomy): domain Eukaryota; kingdom Viridiplantae; phylum Streptophyta; class Polypodiopsida; order Polypodiales; family Pteridaceae; genus Adiantum; species Adiantum capillus-veneris. The sequence goes on from NC_140945.1 coordinate 140,881,964, forward strand.
AAGACTACATAATGGACTGCGGATGGTTTCGGTAGGCATAGAATCCATTTCCGAAGTCCGTTTGCGTTTTTCCATAGAAAAACGCAACCGGATTTGACCTACGTACGGCTTGTGTATTTGGCGTTTCTTCTATCCGTTTGACCTACGGCTTGCCATATGCGCTCTTGAAATTTCTTTACAACTACCTAATGGACTACGGATGGTTTCAATAGGCATGAAAGTCATTTCCGAAATCCGTTTGTGTTTTTCCGTAGAAAAACGCAATCGGATTTGACCTACGGCTTCTGTATTTGGCGTTAATTCAACCCCATTGACCTACGGCTTGCTATACACGCTCTTGACATTTCTTTAAGCCTACTTAATGAACTACAGATGGTTTCGGTAGGCATAGAAGCCATTTCCGAAGTAAGTTTGCGTTTTTCCGCAGAAAACGCAATCGGATTTGACCTACGGCTTGTGTATTTGGCGTTAATTCAAACTCATTGACCTACGGCTTGCCATACGCGCTCTTGATATTGCCTAAAGACTACCTAATCGTCTAAGGATGGTTTCAGTACACATAGAAGCCGTTTACGAAGTCCATTTGCATTTTTTCGTAGAAAAACGCAACCCGATTTGACCTACGGTTTGTTTATTTGACGTTTCTTCTGTCCGTTTAACCTACGGCTTGCCATACACGGTCTTGACATTTCCCTAAGACTACTTAATGGAGTACGGATGGTTTCGGTAGGCATAGAATCAGTTTCCAAAGTCCGTTTGCGTTTTTCCGTAGAAAAACGCAATGGGATTTGACCTACGGTTTGTGTATTTGGCGTTTCTTCTATCCGTTTGACCTACGCCTTGCCATACGCACTCTTGACATTGCCTAACGACTACCTAATTGACTACGGATGGTTTCGGTAGGCATAGAATCAGTTTTCGAAGACCATCTGTGTTTTTCTGTAGAAAAATGCAACCGGATTTGACCTACGACTTGTGTATTTGACGTTTCTTCTGTCCGTTTGACCCACGGCTTTCCATACATGCTCTTGACATTACCTTAAGACTACCTAATGGACTACGGATGGTTTTGGTAGGCATAGAAGCCATTTCCGAAGTCTGTTTGCATTTTTCCATAGAAAAACGCAACCGGATTTGACCTACGGCGTAGAAACTGTTTATGAAGTCCTTTTGCGTTTTTCCGTAGAGAAACTCAACCGGACTTAAAAAACAGCTTGTATTTTGGGCGTTTCTTCTATCCGTTTGACCTACAGCTTGTTATATGCCCCCGCCCAACCTTTTTTAAGGAGGAAGCTTGTCTCTAAGAGCAACGATGGCAGTGTTGTTGCTCTCTAGAGGACTTTCATGTGTAAAGGTGAGAGTTGAGCTTCAAATGTATTTTGAGATGGTGAAATAAGGTCATAGGCTGCATCAGACGATCCTGGTCACTTTGGCTCGACATGCACAATGCCCGGTCAGACTACTGACCATGGAGGAGATTGATGAGATCCGCCAACGATAGATGCTGGATCTCCTATGATCTACCTATCCGAGCTAGTTGTTTTAGCCATTTAGTCCACAACCAGCAGTTTAGGATTCCATAATATTTTATTTTGTCATTTTGTCATCTTTTTACTCTGACCTTGTATCAGATCCACCACATTGTAAGTTTCTTGTCTCATAGGTCACTTTGGCCTTTCGAAGACGTTAATATAACATTTCATTTCATTTCTCTCTTTAATTTTTCTTTCTTTAATTTTAATTTCCTACGCATACATTAATTCTCTCTCTCTCTCTCTCTCTCTCTCTCTCTCTCTCTCTCTCTCTCTCTCTCTCTCCTACACACACACACACACCGCTCTCTCTCTCTCTCTCTCTCTTTCCTACACACACACACACCTCTCTCTCTCTCTCTCTCTCTCTCCCTCTCTCTCTCTCTCTCTCTCTCTCTCTCTCTCTTTCCTACACACACATACGATGTAGAGAGAGAGAGAGAGAGAGAAAGAGGGGTTGGGGGGGGGGAGGGAGAGTGACATAATACTTGCGCAGCAGGTTTCGGCCAAGATTTGAGCAGGCCAAAATGGCCCCTACACTCGCCGGTTTCCCTTTCTTTCCCCAAATTTTTTTGCATCGCAACCAGCATCGATATACCCATGGGAATTTGCGTTGATATACGCATGGAAAAAAATACCTTTCCATGCATATATCGACGCGTATTGTGATGCGTATATCCATGCATATATCGACGTGCTATAATTACATCGATATACTCGTGGAAAGGCATGGCCGTCGATATATGATGCGTCGATATCCTCATGTTATGTTGTAGTCTATGGATTCCTCAAGTGTTTTAGGGTCTTGAGTCTTGAAGTGCTTCTTAAGCTCTGGTGTCAGACCACGTATAAACCCACATACTTGCTGAAAGGTATCTAGGACTTCCAACTTGAGGATAACATCCTGATAGTGAGATATATAATCAAGTAATGATGGATATTGGCGCATGGAACACGTGTCCCAAGCCGTCCAATTCCGATCTACCTCAT